>NC_057803.1:73587498-73782498 GCF_018294505.1 Triticum aestivum | reverse complement strand
CAATAAGACAGAAATAAAGCATTGGGTCGAACTCTTCTTTGGTGTTAAGGTGGTAGCTGTGAATAGCCATCGACTACCTGGAAAAGGTAGAAGAATAGGACCTATTCTGGGCCATACAATGCATTACAGACGTATGATCATTACCCTTCAACCGGGTTATTCTATTCCACTTCTAGATAGAGAAAAAAACTAAAGGAGAATACTTAATAATACGGCGAAACATTTATACAAAACACCTATCCCGAGCACACGAACGGGAACATTCCATAAGTCTATTGGAACTGGCTCTCTATCCATGGAATCTCATCCATCATCCATACATAACGAATTGGTATGGTATATTCATACCATAACATAAGAACAATAAGAACTCGAATTCTTATCGATACTGGAACTCAGAGCATAGGAGGGAAAGTCGATTTATGGATGGAATCAAATACGTAGTATTTACAGAAAAAAGTCTTCGTTTATTGGGAAAGAATCAATATACTTTTAATGTCGAATCGGGATTCACTAAGACAGAAATAAAGCATTGGGTCGAACTCTTCTTTGGTGTTAAGGTGGTAGCTGTGAATAGCCATCGACTACCTGGAAAAGGTAGAAGAATAGGACCTATTCTGGGCCATACAATGCATTACAGACGTATGATCATTACCCTTCAACCGGGTTATTCTATTCCACTTCTAGATAGAGAAAAAAACTAAAGGAGAATACTTAATAATACGGTGAAACATTTATACAAAACACCTATCCCGAGCACACGCAAGGGAACCGTAGACAGGCAAGTGAAATCCAATCCACGAAATAATTTGATCCATGGACTGCACCGTTGTGGTAAAGGTCGTAATTCCAGAGGAATCATTACCGCAAGGCATAGAGGGGGAGGTCATAAGCGCCTATACCGTAAAACTAAATTTCTTGTTATTACAACTAACAACTATTTCCACAGGTTCAGAACCATTTAATCCATAATCGTGGGCAAATGCATAAATATATTCCTGAAAGAGAAGTGGGTAGACGAAGTATTGTTGATGAGATTTATGTTTTTCTGAATACCCTTCGAATTTTTCCATTTGTATTTCTACTTGAATCAGAGAGAAGAAGCATTTCTCGGTTTATCGAATGATGATACATAGTGCAATATGGTCAGAACAGGGTGTTGCATTTTTAATACAAACCCTGGAAAGAAAGGGAGTCTAATCCACGGATCTTTTTCTGCTCCTTTTCTACCCAATTAGTTTATGTTTGTTCTAATTAAAAAAAAAGAACAGAACAAGTTTTTTATTTTTGCAGGCCAATCGCTCTTTTGACTTTGGAATACAGCCTCTTTATCAATATACTGCTTCTTTTACACATTCAATCCATAACATCCCTTATTCAATCCATAATCAATAATAATTAGGATTTCTCAAAAAAAAGAAAAAATAAAGGGTCCACTCATAGGAAAACCCAACCTTTCCCCGCATCCAGCACTAATCTATTTTTAACGTCTAATTAGAGCGGGGAATCATTCCAATTAGGAAGTTCAGCTCGTTGCTTTTTATTTTACCAGAATTGGAGCCAGGCTCTATCCATTTATTCACTAGACCCAGAAAATCGTAATTTTGGATTCCATTCAAAAAAGATTGATTTTATTACGACATGCTATTTTTTCCATTCATTACCTTTGAGGATCAGTCGTGGTCTTCTAGACTCTACCAAGAGTCTGGACGAATTTGTTGTTTCATCCAAATGTGTAAAAGATCATAGTCGCACTTAAAAGCCGAATACTCTACCATTGAGTTAGCAACCCAGATAAAAAAAGGATCTTAGATACGATCGAAATCCAAAAATCAATGGAATTACACCGCGCGCTTCTGTCAAAACATTGAACTAGTAAGACATCAAAAGATTTTTTTTATCGACCATGAAAAACACTCAAATGCCAAAACGAACAGGTCCGGTTAAATTCCACTAAAGTAAAGTTAAAAAACGAGCGACCCTAATCACGATGGCCAAATTCTCCTTATTTTTAGCGAAAATAAGGAGAATTAGTCCTTATTAACTTTACTATAGATGTTCTATGGGAGCAACTTTCATTTCTATCTTTTGGCTTAAAGTGGTGAACAAATCCTTTCTCTTCACTTTTTGTGCTCCGCATGGCTCCGGTCAAGATGTGACTCATCCTGTATATACATAATTAGGAGACCTCTCACGAACTTGTTAAAGAAAGGAGTACCATTTGTGTGGACAAGCCAAAGCAATCCTTTGATGTTCTCAAGCAAGCTTTAATTAAGGCCCCTGTGTTGGTTCTCCCTGATTTCAGTAAAAGATTTGTGCTAGAGACAGATGTCTGTGGGCATTGGAGCTGTGATAAGGGGTAGAAGTATTCATGTGGGGTGGGTTTCGAAGGGAAGGTTGCACAATAGATCGGAGATCCTTTGAGGAAGACTGAAATGACTATACTTATAGAATGGTCCATATCGAACAGATACGATACTGGTTTACACAGAGAATATCGCCTAGCTCTAAAACGGCAGCACCTGAGTGCAACTTAGAGTAAGAAAGAACGACCTTCTGCTACCTTTTTACCGGGGCATTGTTTTAACAACTTTAGCTGATTGATCTACGAATGGAGGGATTCAAGCTTATTTTTGTTAACCGAGATGCAAACGACTAACAAACTGGATTCGAAGCCACCTGTCGTAATAGTACCTGCGGGTTCTTTCTGTGGAGCCTTCAAATGCAATAGCTAGCTGCCCAACGGCCAATGCCACAGGCAAATCTCCATTTTCCAACTTATACAACTCTTTGGGGTCCAAAGATACTCGCCATTGCAACTTAATAAATAGGACCGGTGGGATCGCCTTCAACAGATATATCGGTTTCACTGCTTTCGTACCCTTTGTTTTGGTCATGTGGATGACCCGCAGACCGTAGATAAGATGGATACCCACGTACTGCCTTCAATGAAGAGACTTTTACCAAGGACCCTTAGACAGATAGGGGGGACAGACAAGAGCTATGCAACCTGCTGAATATTGTCACCGAATCGCTCACTGACAAATACTTGGGGCTCCCCTCCCTGGTAGGAGTGGATAGGAGCGACTGCTTCCAACACTTAATTGAGAGAGTTTGCACTCGGATTAATGGCTGCAAAGAGGAAGGGCTAATTGGCTCCGCCATGGAGACCGAAATACGAGCTTCTTTCATCACATCATTTTGCAACGGAGAAAAAAGAAGAACATAATAAAGTTTCTGAATGACTCAAACGGCAATAGGATCGAAGGTAATGACCAGTTAGCATCTCTGATACAGGGTTACTTTGAGGGACTGTTCACCTCAGAAGTCCTAGCTCCCGACCCTGGGCTACTGGGGAAAGTAAACAGGCGAGTAACTGAAGAAATGAACGCAAGCCTCTTGGCTCCGTTCACGGCAGATGAAGTAAAGGCAGCACTCTGAATTCAATCGAGAGTTAGGTACAGTAATCTTCAGATATGACAATACCTCCCCCAAAGCATAGTCAAGTGTTGGAATTAGGGCACCAACCACGAATAGGAGCTGTATAGAACTCCGGAAAGAGACCTTTGATGAAGTCGGCATCCTCCCAAGTGGCATTTGCTTGATCCAAACTAGCCCACTTCCTTGGTTGCTGAAAAACCATGCAACGCAAGTAATTTTCCACACACTGATTCACACGTTCTGTCTGGCCATCTGATTGTGGGTGATAGGCAGAGCTAAACCTCAATTTCACTTGCAGTGCTTTGAAGAAGGCCTGCCACATGTTAGTTGTGAATATCCAGTTTCTATCAGAGACTATTGACTTTGGCAATCCATTCCACTTAAAAACATTATCCATGAAAGCATGAGAGACTGATTGTACTGTATAAGGGTGAGCAAGGGGAATGAAATGAGAATATTTAGTGAACCTGTCCACCACCAACAATATGACTTCTTTGCCCAATGATTTGGGAAGACCCTCAAAGAAATCCAGGGAGATGTCAGTCCAAGCAGAAGTAGGTAATGGCAGTGGATCTAGGAGACCAGGGTAGTGGCAATGCTCTCCCTTGACTCTTTGGCAAACTACACACTCATGTAGAAAAGTTTCAATCTCCTGGCCTGGCGCCAATCAAATAGCTTTTTTACCCTTTGATAAGTAGCCACAATGCCTGAATGGCCCCCTATGGGAGAGTTGTGAAGTGAATCAATGATTTGGTGTTTAAGAACAGCATCTGATCCCACATATATTCTTCCTTTATATCTCAAAATGCCAGAATGAAGAGTCTAAGGGGGTGCTGCATTGGCTGATACAGTGAGCTTCTCAAGCAGAGATTTGCAGTGATCATCATTAGTGTAGCTGGTTTCTACAGTTGAAGCCCAAGCAGGAGTAACTGCAGTGACTGCCATCATAAGAGAATCTCTTCTGCTCAAAGCATCTGCAACCTTGTTTTCTTTTTTTTGTATTCAATCTTGTAATTGAATTCAAGCAATTTTCACATAAGCTTGTGCTGGATGCCCTCAGAGACTTTTTGTTCTGTGATGTATTTAAGGCTCTGTTGATCAGTTTTGATCAATAAAAGAATTGGGAACCAAGAAAGTAGTGGCGCCATCTCTTCAAGGATTCACAAATAGCTAAAGCTTCTCCTTATCATAAGTTGACATAGCTGCATTTCTGGGTCCAAGGGTTTTACTGAAATAAGCAATTGGTCTGCCTTGTTGCATGAGGACAGAACCAATACCTTGACCTGATGCATCTGTTTAAGAAGTAAATGGTAGGGTCAAATCAGGCAAAGCCATAACAGGAGCAGTGACCAGACAATTCTTCAATGTTGTGAAGGCCTCAATTTGAGCATCTGACCACTGGAATGATTCTTTTTTTAGACAGTCATGAAGTGGCCTAGAATTTATCCCATAATTCTTGACAAATCTTCTTTTTCTGCAGCCATACCAAGAAAACTCCTCAACTGAGTGATAGTCTTAGGTGCTGGCCATTCTTTGATGGCAACTATTTTGTGGGGGTCTATAGATAGACCCTATCCTTAGATAACATGCCCTAAATACTCCACTTGAGGGACAGGAAAACTGCATTTGCTAATCTTAGCATATAGTTTTTATGACCTTAGAATGTCCAGGACTAACTTGAGATGCTTGAGATGAGCTTGTTTGGTCTTGCTATATATCAGAATATCATCAAAGAATACCAAAAGGTATTTCCGGAGCAAAAACATGATTCATTAAAGATTGGAAGGTAGCAGGTGCATTAGTGAGTCCAAATGGCATCACTAAGTATTCATAATGACAAAAATATGTCCTAAAATTTTGGAATGTCTTCTCTTCTCATTCTTATCTGATGATAACCTGATCTCAAATCAAGTTTGGAAAACAGTTGTGCACCATGTAGCTCATCTAATAGATCCTCAATGACAGGAATATTGAATTGATTTTCTGCACTTAACCCGAAAGCAAGTTTGAAAACAAGACCTGCTCTGTGAAGTGATGGAAGTAGTGAAGGTTTAGGCTTCGGATCTGTGAAGTTCAGGTTTTGGAGTAGAGGTCAGAGGCTAGTGCGGGTAGCCTTGTCGGAAACTAGAAAGAAGAGGCTGATGCACCTGCCCGGCGGTGGGTGGGTTCAGCTCGATCAACTGGGATAGGAGTTTTTTCTCTATCTTGCTCCATGGTGTTCAAGCAGTGCGTCCAGAAAGCTGTGATTCATGGGAGGGAGCAGCTTCAATAGCTTTGGCTGTGAAAACTCTTGGTCTTGGAGCATCAGTGTCATCAGTTCACCCAAGATCAGCAGGACAAATAACTACTAGGTTTGTGCCAGAAAAGCGTCTTGCGTGACGGGGAAAGAGTGGAAAAAGAAAGAGATTCATCAGCTATGGAATCTGACAGGTATCGGTATTGAACAGAGGGGGCTGTTCACAAAGCATCCCATGGATGGTAATGGTGCTTCCCCAGCTGCTGTTCCTACTCCTTTGGCTGGTGCCAAATCAGGTGACTTTGAAGTTGAAGCTTGCCCGCAGAACGATGTAACCATGCTGGTAGTACTATGATTTCCTTAGAGCGCAGATGTCTCTATCCCTAGGAACGTGATGCTTAGGTGCGAGGTGAAACACAAGCAGGAGATCGAGAAAAGAAATCATACGGATTGCAACCTACAGATGAAGAATCTGCTTCATTGTTCCCACCATCTATATCAGATGTTTAATAAGAATAGGAATCGAATAAGCTGCTGATTGACTGAGGAAGCATTTGAAAAGAAAGGAAGGGTGATGCTTGTTAAACAAAGCTGCGTGTGGGGCCGCCACATATAGCTGTAGTTTCTGCTGTAGCATCGGTTATTTCCGTTATTGCTGTAGTAGCATCGGTTATTGCTCAGGTTACGAATGACCCAATCTATCTATGGCAACCACCCCTACTTTTAGTAGATGGAGATGCGCACCTAGAAAAGACGGATGAAAGAGAACCTGCCCTTCTGACTTCTTCTCTTGTCTGTCCTTTACGCAAAGCGATCTATGGTCTCAACAAGCCCCGATAGCGTCGGTTTTTGAAGTTCAGCACAGTGGTTATGTTATCCAGGCAGGGTTTGCTCGGAGTGATCATGATTCGGCCATGTTCGTATCAGTTTATCCTCGAGGACGTGCTATTCTGTTGTTGTATGTTGATGATATCAAACTGACTGGTGATTACTCCGTTACCATATCGCTGATCAAGTGTCGCCTTCATCAATTATTTGCTATGAAGGCGCTGACGCGCCCTAAGCCTTTTCTTGGCTTGGAGGTCGCACATTCTCCTCGTGGATATTTGGTATCTCAGATCAAATAACGTCATGACTTGATCACTCGAGCTCAACTCAATGATGAGAAGACTGTTGACACTCCCTTGGAGCTTTACGTTAAACTCCGTCCGACTGATGGCTCACCATTATCTGATCCGACGCAGTACAGACAGTAGGTCGGCAGTTTGGTTTATCTGACGATCTCTTGCCGGTCCAGCATCTGCAAGAAGGTGCTCGAACGCTCCCTGCACCACCGCGTCAAGACCACGCGCCGCCTGCGGCAGCGGCGCGTGAGCGCCAAGACCGGGCTCCACCTCCACGACAGGCTCCCGTGACCACCGCGGGCTGCCGAGCCTATACTCCAGAGCTACGCAGCGTCATCTCGCCGGGCAAGTTCAAGCCTGACCTGCCCCCGCGCTACGACGGCACCCCAGACCCCGCGGAGTTCTTCAGCTCTATGAGCTGAGCATCAAGGCATCTAACGGCGACGAGAAGGTCATGGCGAACTGGTTTCCCATGTCTCTCAAGGATGGCGCGCTCGTGTCTCCTGAACTTGCCTGTGGGATTGATCTCCTCCTGGGGCGATATGCGCGAGCATTTCGTCGCCAACTTCTAGGGCACTCGCGACCGCCCACCTACCACGAGTGACCTATGACACATCAATTAGCAGCCGGGGGAAACCCTGCAGAAGTACATCCAGCGCTTCAACATCGTTCGCCTCAAGATCCCCAAGGTTTCGGACGAGGCCATCATCTCGGTGTTCCCCGATGGCGTCCAATGTCAAGATGAAGGAGGAGCTCGCCATCCATGAGGACCTGTGCACGGCTCTGGAGATGTTCAACATGGCAATCAAGTGCGCGCGAGCTGAGGAAGGGCACCTCTCCTTCCTCGAGCTCCCAGCAGCCGACCCAGAAGACAAGAAGGCCAAGGCCAAGGACATGAAGCTCAAGGGGTGGCTGTGCTCGCGGCTGGACGAGAGATGAAGCACGGCTGCGACCACCCAGAGTCATCCAAGGGCAGTCATCGTTCTGCATCTTCCACAACGTACACAGCCACAACACCAACAATTGTCAGGAGCTCAGGGCCATACGCAACGGACGCCTCGGTCGATGCCCCGAGCGCAACGATCGGGGATACGGCCGCGGAGGAGGTCGAAGTGGAGGACGCTGGGATGACCGTGGCCTCCGCCAGGAGTGGCGCGACCAGCCTCATGAGGACTGCTGGTAGGGCCAGCCTCGCGAGGGCACCTGGAGAGATCAACCTCATGAGGATAGTCCCCAGGGCAATGCCGGCCTCCCTCCGCTACCACCGCCACCAAGAAGGAACGACTACCACCACCAGGATGAGGGGGTTGGGGGCTTCTATGAGCCACGCGCTATCGCCTGCATCTTGGGCAACGCTCAGGCCCCAGCCTCTCAGCGCATCTTCAAGTAGTTCGCTCGTGAGGTGAACGTGGCCCTCCCCAGGCTCGAGGCCACATGTCCGCTCAGGTGGTCCAAGTGCACCATCACCTTCAGTTCATCCGACCAACTCAAGTGCGCGGCAATTGCCGGCACCCTCCCGATGCTTTGCTCGCCCGTCATTAGCAATTTCCTCGTCACCAAGACCCTCATGATGGAAGAGCGTGGTTCAATGCTCTTTCCATCGAGACGTTCGACCGCCACCAAGTACCACATGACCAGCTGCAGCCCACCAAGCCTTTCTCAGGAGTGACCGACGGCTCCACCACCCCGATAGGGCAGATCCGTCTCCCTGTCACCTTCGGCCAACGCGACCACTACCGCACCGAGATCATCGACTTCGACATCGCCCACATCCGCCTTCCGTACAATGCCATCCTAGGGTATCCAGCCCTGGCCAAGTTCATGGTGATGACTCACCATGGTTACAATGTCCTCAAGATGCCAGGGAACTGCGACATCATCACAGTAGCCTGGGAGGAGAAGGATGCGGTGTGCTCTGTCGGGCGCGCCTACCAGGCCGTAGCAATCGAGGACCCAGACAACGAGGGCACCATCCACCCTCCTGAGGCTGCCCCTAAGAAGAAGAAGCAGCTCCTCCGCCAAGAGCCTCAGGAGAGCGGTGTCTCCAGCGACACCACCTCAGGACCAGCGCCCACGGACGGGGCGCCTCCCTATTGTGCATGGAGCACCCAGCGCCCTCCTCAGGCTGGGCTCGGGGGCTCCCTTCTCAAGGGCCTCTGACTTAGCCAATGTCACGAGGGAGGCGCTCGGGCACCACGTGGAGGCGTGCTACATCACACGCTTCCCTCGCGAGGGCACAAGGCACAAGGTGCCGGGTGCTCAGGAGTTGATCACCAAGGCGACCGAGGAGCTTCAAGATGCGAGAGCCATGTGCCGCGACCGCCACCCACCACCTGGCACGGCTCCTTGTCCTGGCGAGGACAATGGGCTGCGCGTCTGCGTCATCATTCCGGGGCTCAACAGGGCCGCATCCCAGGAGCGGTTTTGGCCATTGCATGTTGGTCGGTGTGAGGGCCCCCCTCACAGCTATGTTCGCATGACTTTTGGCCTGCCGAGCGCGGCTGTTGCCTTCCAGCATCGCCTGCGGAGTGTCGTGGTAGCTCAGGAGGCCAGGCACCACGCGGTCCTAGCGGAGATGGCGATGGTTCTTCACGAGCCTCCCGAGCCTTCAGGGCCTCCCGAGATCTAAGACCCAGGCGGCTCGTGAGGAGCTACCTCTTCAGCATGCATCTTCAGCTACTCCAACATCTCTTCAGCAACGGAGCCAGGTGACATTTTCCAGTTTATTCAGTTGGGGGCGCCCCATGGGCTGCATTATCCCCAGGTCGCATGGGCCAGTCCCTGCGACATGTATCCTTTTGCATCCTAAATTTGCTTTCTTGGGGGTGGGCGCCCCTCGGGCTGCATCATCCCCAGGCCGCGTGGGTCTGTCCCCGTGGCATGTGCCATTTTGCATCTATCAGAAGTAGCATTATCTCCTTCCATGAGACGATTTATGTTATCACGTGCTTCCTTGTTGCCCTTCGTGGTTTCCCACGTTACTGACCAGCCTCCTGCTCATCCCGCAACGGGGGCTATGCATGCTGGCATGGCGCTTGTGCTTGGGTCCGTCCCTACAACGCTGACAAACCTGACAGATCGAGCTCTGGCTCGTGGCCCGCTCCGCGCATGTCACCTCACCAGACCCTCAGTGCCTTCATCTTCTTGCGGAAAGATCAGCGGCAGGACAGCAAAACGCGATTATGAGTTATATTCTCCGCTCGGACTAACCTGGAGGAATCTTCGGAGCTTAACTACGGGCGGCCCCGCCGACCGCCCTCTTTTTTTACGCGATTCGCTTGCGCGTTAAAGGGGGAGCTCCTGAGCATCGCACCTCAGGAGCTCCTACTAACTCTCCAGCCCTCACCCCCTGGCCTTGACCATGGCATCGCGACCTGGCATACCAGTGGTGGCTGAGCCTCGCTCGAGGGTCGGGACCCAAGGACGCAGAGCATTTAGATGAGCGAGGAAAGGGGAGGTTGGCGCGAGCCGTACCTAGTTGCACCACCGCTAAAGCGAAAACCAGGCATCACACAAGGAACCACCTCAGGGTTGCCAAAAGATAAGTCAACCGTGCATGACGGCGCGAATCTCTTTGTTCGCTGTTCTCCACTCTCATAAACTCGCTCCGGCAACGCTACTTCCCTTTTCGGCCTTTAGGGAGCTGCTTGCACGCCAAAGGGGACCTCTTGAGCATCGCGCCTCAGGAGCTCTTATCGGACCTCGGGCCGCTCACCTCCAGGCCTTGACCACGGCATCACGACCTGGCATACCAGTGACGGCTGAAGCCTACCTGGGGACTGGGACCTGCCGGCGTAGAGCGCTAAGCTACCGCGAGCACGAAAAGGGGGGAACAATGCCCAAGCAAGATGCACAACCACAATCTTATAATATGAATAATAGACATTGGAGCAAAGGCATTACATGTTCTTTACATACCCCCATCGGGTTTGTCTCGATTCCTCGCAGGGAACAAAAGAAGAAAAATCTCAAGGAGCCCTGACTTCGGATATCACCGCTGACACCATCATCAATAGTGGGCCACGCGAGGACGGTGCCAACCCCATCCAGATCATCGTCGACGTCGAGCGAATGCCGCTGCCGCGCTCCAGGCATGGTGAGAGCTCGGAGGCATGTAGCTATTGTCGCTTGACTCCGGAGACTCGCTGGGTCGGAGAGTCGCTGGATTCCGAGGAGTCGTCGCTGCTGCTGGAGGATCTGTCGGCAGGACCGGAAGCAGAGCTAGCACCTGCTGCCACGTCATGCTGGCAGCTTCCCCCGGGGCAGCACTCCAGGCGGTGACCTTCCTCGTCGAAGACCCTGAAGAACAGCGTGGAAGCGCCATCATACTCGAACTGGATGGCGAAGGCCCCGTTCGCGCGGCAGGCACGAGAGACCTTTCCCCATCCTTGAGTCATGAAGATGCCACTCGGAGGGACGGCCTCGACCTCCACCCCTGTGGCTAGGCTGCAACACCCGGCATGTTGCAGCCAAAACTCAAGCGGCCCCCTCGGTGGCATCTCCTCGACGAAGAACCGTGGGAATCGGATCCAAGTGCACAACAGCATTGCCGCCCATATCAAGAACTCACACGAGGTTCCCTCGGCGTGGGTTTGCGGGCCAGCCAGCCGCGCAGCCTCAATCCTGGCCACCGTGGCCGTGGCCCGCACGGCGCTGGGCGCTGTCGCCCTCTCCGGGGCCCTGCACTCGGGCGTACAGAGGGAGCGGGAAGCCAGGCAGTGGTCGCTCGTACCAGGGCCGTGCCACCTCCTATCTCTCCCCAGCGTTGCAAGGGCGGCTGAACCTTTTCTTCGGCGGAAGTGGTTCAGGCTCCTCCCGAGGGGCCTTTCCCTTTTCTGCCGCAGAGAACCTCCTAATCGGTGCCATGGGAGCTACATCAAGATGGAGAGACAAGGAATAAGAAGAAGAAGAAGAAGCGGGTGATGGGAAGAAGGAGATGAGCAAAGGGGCTCCACCCCTCCCCTCATTTGTACCCGGAAGGAGGCCAACCACCGGCCTCCACGGTCGCACTTAATGATGTTTTTTTCTCTGGATGCAGCTAAGTCTCGTCAAGTCGAACGGTTGCCGAGGTAGCATGGGGAAGCGGAGGCGCCCTTGTCCCATTAATCACCACGTGTCAATCGAGGCCGCAGGCGGTTGGGGCACGCGACGCTCTGCCCTTGCCCTTTGGCTTTCCTCGAAGCCAAGTTCGAGCACGCCTTGGGCCCGGGGGCTACTGTCGGCATCCTGGGAACGGGGGTACCCAGTCTTGCCTGTCTGCGGCCTGCGACATGGCCCCATCGATGGCCTAGTACGGCCTAGCTTCTGCAACAACAATCCAACACCCCCGCAAGGGACCGAGCCTCGCGAGGCAGACGACACCAAGACCTCCCTTGGGGGCAGCCTAGTGCTGGCTCCCGAGGAGCGGAGATATCAAGGCCAGGTGCACCTCACGAGGTTCGCATAATGTGAGCCATGACGACCAAGGCCAGGTAGGCGCCAGCGGGTACAGTGTACCAGTTTCCTCTTTGGTGCTAAGGAGGCAAGCGCAGGCGTGGAGTTCCAAGGAATCAAGCAAAGGTTTCCTTATTGGTGCAACAAGACCAAGACCGCCAGGACGGCAGGATGGAGGTCATCGTGGAGCCCACCGTATTGTCACCACCAGAGCCTTTTGCAGGCGAAGACTACTTTTGTCAGGATAGCTTGTACTAGTTGTCTCCCTTCAAATTTGGCCGTTGTGGGATCCCTCCCCGTCTTACATTTGGGAAGAGGACCAAGGCCACTATAAATAGGACTTAGCCACCACCATAGACGAGGACG
Organism: Triticum aestivum; assembly: GCF_018294505.1. Taxonomy (NCBI): domain Eukaryota; kingdom Viridiplantae; phylum Streptophyta; class Magnoliopsida; order Poales; family Poaceae; genus Triticum; species Triticum aestivum. The sequence continues at coordinate 73,769,898 of NC_057803.1, read as the reverse complement.
GATCATTCAGATCATCCTCTCACCCACCAGCTCATCGAGCTCAAGAACACCTCACCTCCTAAGGTTGTTCAACCACTGTTCTAGTTCATCCTCAGCCCCTTGAGGCAATCCACCACAAAGCTGGAGTAGGGTATTACACCACAAGGTGGCCCAAACCAGGATAAACTTCTGTGTCTCTTGTCTCTTGGGTTCGTCGAGCTAGGCCGTGGAATCGTTGAGCAGGCAGGCTGGTAAGGGAAAGTTCTTCGCACGCACCCGAGTGGTCGAACCTCTCAAGGGTCTGCGGAACCCTGAATTCGGCAGAAGTTTTCCTACAAAGAATCTAAAACGAGAGTTGTACAAAAGAACATATTCACCCACTTTGAATTCCCACTTTTGGATTCTTTTTTCATGCCATCTTTTAACTTTTTCTTTAAACATCTTGGCATTTTCATAAGCTTGGGTTCTCCATTCATCTTGTGAGCTAATATCAAATAACCTCTTTTCACTGGCAAGTTTGAAATCATAGTTGAGTTCTTTAATTCCCAATATGCTTTATGTTCTAACTCAAGAGGAAAATGACAAGCTTTTCCATAAACCATTTTATAGGGAGACATACCATAGGATTTTTATAAGCTGTCATGTAGGCCCAAAGTGCATCATCCAATTTCTTAGACCAATTCTTTTCGGACTTATTGACAGTATTTTGTAATATTAGTTTTATTTCTCTATTGCTAAGTTCAACTTGACCACTAGATTGAGGATGATAGGGTGATGCAATTCTATGGTGAACATCATATTTAGCAAGCATTTTACAGAAAGCACCATGAATAAAGTGTGAACCACCACTAGTCATTAAATATCTAGGGACTCCAAACCTTGGGAAAATAACTTCTTTAAGCATTTTATGGAAGAGTTATGATCATCACCACAAGTTGGAATAGCTTCTACCCACTTAGTAACATAATCAACAACAACCAAAATATGTGTATACCCATTAGATGAAGGAAAAGGTCCCATATAATCAAAACCCCAAACATCAAATAGTTAAACAACAAGTGAATAATTCATAGGCATTTCTTGACGCTTACCGGTATTACCTATTCTTTGACATTCATCACAAGATAAAACAAACTTATTGGCATCCTTGAAGAGAGTAGGCCAATAAAAACCAGATTGCAATACCTGTGAGCAGTTCTATCTCCCACAAGATGCCCTCCATAAGATTCGGAATGACATTTCTATAGTATTTGTTCATGTTCATGCTCAGGTACACAAAATCTATTAATACCATATACTCCTTCTTTATAAATATGTGGGTCATCCCAAAAGTAATGTCTTAAATCGTAGAATAATTTTTTTATTTTGTTGGTATGTGAAACTAGGTGGTATATATTTAGCAACAATGTAATTAGCATAGTTAGCATACTAAGGAGTGTTATGAGAAACATTTATGGGAGCTAGTTGTTCATCAGAAAGCTATCATCAATAGGTAGTGGGACATCAAGAATATTTTCTAACCTAGAAAAGTTATCTGCTACGGGTTCTCAGCTCCTTTCCTATCAGTGATATGTAAGTCAAATTCTTGTAGCAAGAGAACCCACCTAATGAGTCTCGGTTTAGCTATTTTTCATAAGATATTTTTATAGCAGCATGATCAGTGTGAACAATTACTTTGGAATCAACAATATCATATCTGAATTTGTCACAAGCAAACACGACTGCTAAAAATTCTTTTTTAGTAGTAGCATAATTTCTTTGGGCACTGTCTAGAGTTTTGCTAGCATATTGAATAACATTTAATTTCTTATCAACTCTTTGTCCTAGAACAGCACCAACGGCATAATCACTAGCATCACACATAATTTCAAAAGGCAAGTTCCAATCAGGTGGTTGAACAATAGGTGCAGAAGTTAGGGCTTTCTTAAGTGTTTCAAAGCCTTCTACACAATCATCATGAAAAGAAATGGAACGTCATTTTCTAAAAGATTTGTAAGGGGCCTAGAAATTTTAGAGAAGCCTTTAATAAACCTCCTATAGAAACCAACATGACAAAGGAAACCACGAATACCTTTAATATCTTTAGGACATGGCATTTTATCAATTGCATCAAATTTAGCTTTATCCACCTCAATACCTAGTTCAGAAATTTTATGTCCGAAAACAATACCTTCATTAACCATAAAGTGGCACTTCTCCCAATTTAAGACAAGATTAGTTTGCTCACATCTCTGCAAAACTCAATCAAGGTTGCTTAAGCAATCATCAAAGGAAGTTCCATAAACAGAAAAATCATCCATGAAAACCTCAACAATCTTTTCACAAAAATCAGAGAATATAGCAGTCATACATCTTTGAAAGGTAGCAGGTGCATTGCTGATAACCCACAAGTATAGGGGATCACAATAGTTTTCGAGGGTAGAGTATTCAACCCAAATTGATAGATTCGACACAAGGGGAGCCAAAGAATATTTGAAGGCATTAGCAGCTGAGTTGTCAATTCAACCACACCTTGAGATTATTATCTGTAGCAAAGTGATCAGTAGCAAAGTAGTTTGATAGTTTTGATAGTAGTGACAGCAGCAATAGTAACAGTAACAGTGATAGCAGTAATTTTGTAGCAAGTGTAACAGTGATGATAGCAGTAGTAACTTAGCAGAAACAATATGGAAAAGTTCGTAGGCTTTGGATCGGTGACTTGTTGGATGTTATTCATCATGAGACAGTTATAACCTAGGGCGATACTGCACTAGTTCCAGTTCATCGATATAACTTAGGCATGTATTCCGTAAATAGTCATACATGCTTTATTAAAAGAACTTGCATGACATCTTTTGTCCTACCCTCCCATGGCAGCGGGGTCCATATTGGAAACTAAGGGATATTAAGGCCTCCTTTTAATAGAGAACTGGAACAAAGCATTAACACATAGTGAATACATGAACTCCTCAAACTACGTTCATCACCGAGAGTGGGCCCGGCTGTTGTCACTCCGGGGTTGTCGGATCATAATGCGTAGTAGGTGACTATAACTTGCAAGATCGGATCTAGAACATGGATATAATGGTGAATTCATAAATGGTTCAGATCTGAAATCATGGTACTGGGCCCAAAGTGACAAGCATTAAGCATAGCAAAGTCATAGCAACATCAATCTAAGAACATAGTGGATACTAGGGATCAGGCCCTAACAAAACTAACTCGATTACATGATGAATCTCATCCAACTCCTCACCGACCAGCGAGCCTACAAAGGAATTACTCACTCCCAATGGGGAGCATCATGGAATTGGCAATGGAGAAGGGTTGGTGATGACGAAGAACGAAGATCCCCCTCTCCGGAGCCCCAAACGGACTCTAGAGCTGCCCTCCCGAGGAAGAATAGGGCTTGGCGGCGGCTCTGTCTCATGGATCACGATAATTCTTTCTCCCTGTTTTTTTCTGGAAATATGTGATTTTATAGAATCAGGGGGGCCGTCTGCGGGGCCACCAGGTGGGTACAACCCACCTGGGCGCGCTAGGAGAGGGGGCGCGCCCTGGTGGGTTGTGCCCACGCAGGGGCCCCTCTCTGGTGGGTCTTGGCTCCAAAAATTCTTATTATTGATATAAAAAATCCTCGTAAACTTTCGTTCCATTCCGAGATCTTTTATTTCTGCACAAAACAATACCATGGTAGTTCTGCTGAAAACAGCATCAGCCCGGGGTTAGTTTCATTCAAATCATGCAAATTAGAGTCCAAAACAAGAGGAAAAGCGTGAGAAAAAGTAGATACGTTGGAGACGTATCAATTGCATAAACCAAAAGGCATACGTCTATAAGCATAAGTTCCAAAAGGGCAAGTAAAGGTGGTTTTCTCTTGATCAGGTTGCGACACAGCTATTTGAGAAAAACCAGAATATCCATCAAGAAAATAGAAGTGTGCATGCTTAGATAGTCTTTCTAGCATTTGATCAATAAAAGGCAGAGGGTAATGATCTTTTCTAGTAGCTTTATTTAATTTTCTAAAATCAATTGCCATTCTACAGCAGTGACAATTCTTTGTGGAATAAGTTTAGTTTTATCGTTAGGAACAACGGTAATACCTCCCTTGTTAGGGACACAATGAACGAGACTTACCCATCTACTATCGGCTATGGGACAGATTATACCTGCTACCAAAAGCTTCAATATTTTAGTTCTTACCACTTCTTTCATCTTAGGATTCAAACGTCATTGGTGATCAACAACGGGTTTAGCATCAGGTTCCATATTAATCTTGTGCTGGCAGAGAGTGGGACTAATGCCCTTAAGATCATCAATAGTATATCCAATAGCAGCTCGGTGCTTCTTTAGAATTTTCAATAATCTTTCTTCTTCCTGTTCTCAAAGGTTAGCACTAATAATAACATTATATATCTTTTTCTCATCAAGATGAGCATATTTCAAAGTGTCAGGAAATTGTTTTAATCCAAACACAAGATCACTCTTAGGTGGAGGAGGACCACCTAGAGTTTCAATAGGCAAATTGTGTTTGAGGAGAGGCCGTTGTTCAAAGAAAATTTTATCCATTTCATTTATTTCATGCATATGCATATCATTTTCATGGTCTAGCAAATATTGTTCTAGTGGATCAGTAGGATGCACAACTATAGAAGCAAGACAATTATTTCATCCTTACTAGATAATTCTTTCTTATGAGGTTGTCTACTAAACTTAGAGAAATTGAACTCATGAGACTCATCACCAATGCTAACACCGGCAGTTTGTTTCTCACAATCTATTTTAGCATTAACGATGTTCAAGAAAGGTCTACCAAAGATAATGGGACAAAAGTCATCTTGTGGGGAACCAATAACTAAAAAAATAGTAGGATATTTTACTTTCCCACACAAGACTTCAACATCTCTAACAATCCCAAGTGGTGTGATGGTGTCTCTATTATCAAGTTTAATAGTGACTTCTATGTCTTCTATTTCAGCGGGTGTTATGTCATTCATAATTTCTTGGTATAAGGTAAAAGGAATAACACTCACACTAGAACCTAAGTCAGATAAGCCCTGATAACAATGATCTCCTATTTTAAGTGAAACAACAGGCAGGACAACAACATGTCTATGTTTATCTTTATCATCGGGTTTAGTAATTCTAGCAGCTTCATCACATAAGTAAATAACATGCCCATCAATATTTTCTACCATGATATCTTTAACCATAGCAACAAGGTTCTACTTTAATTTTCTTAGAAGGTTTAGGTGCTTTAATATTTCTTTCACAAACCACAGTTGAAACCTTAGCATGTTCCTTTATCCTAACAGGGAAAGGTGGGTTTTCAATAGAAGCAGTAGGCACAACAGGATCAACATTGTAAGTAATAGTTTCATCTTTAGCTATTACCGGTTCTTTAATTTCTTTTTCAATAGGGGGATGATATTTGAACCACTTCTCCTTAGGGAGATCAATATGAGTAGCAAAATATTCACAAAAAGAGGCTGCTATCTCACAGTCAAGTCCATATTTAGTGCTAAACTTGTGAAAAGCATTGGTATTCATAAAAGATTTAACACAATCAAAATCAAGCTTAATACCTGACTCTTTACCTTCATCGAGTTTCCAATCTTCAGAGTTGTGTTTAATTCTTTCTAAAAGATCCCACCTGAATTCAATAGTCTTCTTCATAAAAGAACCAGTACAAGAAGTATCGAGCATGGATTGATCATCACGAGAAAGCCAAGCATAAAAGTTCTGAATAATAATTTCTCTCGCGAGCTCATGATTGGGGCATGAATATAATATTGACTTAAGCCTCCCCCAAGCTAGAGCGATACTTTCTCCTTGATGTGGCCAATTTATATATATATATATATATATATATATATATATATATAACTTTGATCATGATGAACTAGATGCATAGGATATATTTTTTTGGTGAAATTCCGATTTCAATCGATTCCAGTTCCAAGATCCAATATCATCGCAGAGCCTATACAATGTCAATGCTTTTACCTTCAAAGATAAAGGAAAAACCTTCTTCTTAGATTCATCTCCGGGAAAACCTACAAGCTTAGATAATCCACAAAATTCATCCACATAGATCAAGTGCATATCAGGATGTAGTGTTCCATCTCCTGCATAAGGATTAGCTAGCAATTTTTCTATGATACCCGAAGGAATTTCATAACCAATATTTTCAGTAGGTGCATTAGGTTGAGGGGAAACTAATTGTGCTTTCGGTTGAGGCGAAGATACCCCGAACAAAGCCCTCAAAGGATGATTTTCCATAGTAGCAAGTGACAATAAATTTCAACACGCATTAATAATTTTTCCTTACCAAGAGCGCTTCACTCCCCGACAACGGCGCCTGAAAATATTCTTGATGACCCACAAGTATAGGGGATCAATCGTAGTCCTTTTGATAAGTAAGAGTGTCGAACCCAACGAGGAGCAGAAGGAAATGACAAGTGGTTTTCAGCAAGGTATTTTCTACAAGCACTGAAATAGTCCGTAATAGGTAGTTTGATAGCAAGATAATTTGTCAAGGACAAGTAATAGTAACAGTAAATAAAGTGCAGCAAGGTAGCCCAATCCTTTTGTGGCAAAGGACAGGCCAAAATGGTCTCTTATAATAAGCAAAACATTCTTGAGGGTACACGGGAATTTCACCATGTCACTTTCATCATGTTGGTTTGATTCGTGTTCGCTACTTTGATAATTTGATATGTGGGTGGATCGGTGCTTAGGTGGAGTTCTTACTTGAACAAACCTCCTACTTATGATTAACCGCCTCGCAAGCATCCGCAACTACGAGAAAAGTATTAAGATAAAATCTAACCATAGCATTAAACATTTGGATCCAAATCAGTCGCATATGAAATAGCGCATAAACTAGGGTTTAAGCTTTTGTCACTCTAGCAACCCATCATCTAATAACTACTCCACAATGCATTCCCTTAGGCCCAAATATGGTGAAGTGCCATGTAGTCGACATTCACATGACACCACTAAGGGAATCACAACATACATATCATCTAAATATCGAACACATAGCAAGTTCACATGATTACTTGCAACATGACTTCTCCCATGACCTCAAGAACAAAAGTAACTACTCACAAATGATAATCATGCTCAAGATCATAGGCCGGCTTATTATGTCAGTGAGGTTATATGAATCTAAGCAGAGGTACCCACATTAGTATAAGCTAGTCTATGGAGTGTTCATGGCTAGTCGCAAGTTGAAGCATTATTTCCTTGGTCATCCCATTACTGTGGTCAGTTCTGCTCCTCTAGGGGATATTATTCAAAACAGAGAAGCTACATGTCGGAGTAAATAGAAATGGGTAGCCTAGCCGGCTTCCCCTGGCCCTTCTAAAAAAATTACGAGCCCGTCCGGCTCTCAAGAATCCAAGACATGGGGCCGCCTTCCCCTTGCCGGCTGTCACCCAGGCCGGCTTTCGGAAGGCGGCCCGACTTTAGCCCTCATGAAGAAAGCCATGGGAGGGCCGACTTCGAGAAGCTGGCCGCGAGGAGGCCGACTCCAAGAAGCCGGCTCCTATAAAGCGGTCGAGACCGTACCCTCAAAGTTTGCATCCACCTAGCGGCAATGAGACGGGGTGTGGCTACAGTAAAACCTGCCACCCCCAAATCCCGGAGCACGATCGGCACAATGCGCTGTACGGGTGACCATGACCCGCCCGGCGCAACACTGTTGCCATGCCGACCCTGACGCCATCCACGACGGACTACCAGTGCGGCCCACGGGCGGTGGGTCCCTTCGGGCAGAGAGACACCCGAAGGCGGCCACACCTCCCCCAGTCGGCCCAAGAGAGAGCCGGCTCCCCGCAGCCGGCTTGCCATCTTCCTCGAAGGAGACGCCCCATTAAGGAGATAAGACGCGGTGAGGCTACAGCAATCGCCCACCGGGCGGCGGTACTGTAGCCACGCCTACCACGACGAAGCCCACGTCGATAGAGCAACAGTGACCAGCCGCCGACGAGATCCTGGACGGTGGGGCCTGCCTGTCGACCAAGGGGCCGGCAGCCGGCGGGACCCACTAGTCGGCGGGCCCCAGCGGCCGGCGCAGAAGCCGGCGAGCGCAGTCACAGACGGCTGGGCCCCGCGCCCAGTCGGATTACCATTGTACCCCCGAGGCACCCATGCAAAGGGTTGGACCCCCAGCTAGTTTTAGACACCACACCAGGAGAAGAAGCAAGCTAGCCGTGCCCTTCTTCCTCCTCCCACCGAACAGCTCAAGGAGCATTGTGTAGCTACTTGTCCATCTAGTGATCATGCGGAGACCCCGCAGAGCAGCAGTAGGGGTGTTATCTCCACGGAGAGCCCCGAAGCTGGGTAAGATTCACCGGCGTGCATGTCTTCGCCTCATCCCGTTTCCAGGCACCGGCGACGTCTTACTGGCTCCCACAATGATAAGCCACCCGTTGGCATATGTCGCACCTACCACCCGACATTTGGCGCCCACCATGGGGCCAGGTGCACCGTCGTCCGGAGACCTGTTCTGGACGGGAACCCTCTTCCTCCCCAGCGAGCGTAGCCAGCCCGGCATGCCCAATGGCGCTTGCCACGACGCGCTGCAAGGCGTCACCAGCATCTGCGCGGCAAGCAGCCTCGCCAATCTCCTCGGCGAAACCCTCATCTCCGACGAGATCGCCTCTGATGCGGGCACCGACCACCTCGCCAACCTCCTCGGCCAGCTCCATGTCTCCAGCGAGCCCGCTGTGGATCTGGAGTCGGTTGGCTCCACCGACCCGATGCCTGTCGGCTCCGACACGGCCTCCTTCGACACCTTCCCCACCAACGTCGCGATCTACAACGACCCGCTTCCTCGAACCGACGGCCGCGATACTGTCACCACCGAAGTGATGGTCGTCGGCCACAGCGGCCCGGCCGACGAGAGCGCCCACGACGCCCCGCACGCGGCGGCCCATGACTTGTCCACCCCCCTCCCGGCTGATGCCGATGACGAAGCACTGGAGGCGCGCTGCCTCGCCCTCCTCGCAGAGGGCCGGAGGCTGGCTTCCGTGAGACGCCTCACTGAGGCCTACCAGCGCGAAGCTGACCGCGCCGCCTTCGGCATGCCGGCCCCGGGCGGGCCAAGCCGGGCCGGCATTGTCAAGCAACGCGGCGCCGTCATCGCCGACATGCTGGGAGTCGACCGCCCGGTCTATGCCACTCCGCTCAAGAACTTGCGTGCCGCCCAGGCGGCCGTGGACGAGTTGGATGGCTTGCAGGCCGAAGAACTCCCCCACATGACCCGGCGCATCCAGCAACTGATTGACGCGGCCGCACGGCGGCACGAAGCCGACGCCCGCGCGGGAAGCCCTCCCCCGCGCCAAGATCACGGTGCAACGTCCCGGACACCGACTACGAGCAACACCCGCGCGCGGCACGAGAAAGAGTCGGCGGCCAGCCGAAGCCGGACCCGAATCTCCATCGAGCGAGACGCGGACGGCCATCCCCGAGCCATGGAATGGCGGGGCAACCCGCCTCTGCCTCCACCCCGTGGAGAGAGATATCCCACCCCGCCGCCAGTGGCGCACCTGACTCTCAGCGGCCGACTAGGTCGCCGCGAAGGAGTCGGCGAGAACGACGCCCGCCATCGGATCGACCGCCTGGCGCGATCCCTGGCGCTGGAAGAAGAAGACGATGTCGGCCCGCCTTATTTCGGCCCCCGCATCCGCGACGAGCCTTTCCCCAAAGGGTTCTCGCTCCCAAGAGACACGCCCAAGTACAACGGCTCCGTGAAGCCGGAAGATTGGTTGATCGACTACTCCACGGCGGTCAGCATAGCCAATGGTAACCAGCGCGTTGCCGTGAAGTACGTGCCCCTCATGCTACAAGGCACGGCGCGGACCTGGCTCAACAGCCTCAAGCCTCTCAGCATCAACAGCTGGCTAGATTTCACCGAAGCTTTCATACGCAACTTCACCAGCACCTACAAGCGGGCCCCCAAGCCCAGGCAGCTCTCCCTGTGTGTACAGGGCCCAGCCGAGTCCACTCGCGACTACCTCACGCGTTGGGCCGAGCTCCGCAATTCTTGCGAGGGGGTGCACGAGGTGCAAGCCATCGAATACTTCACTGCCGGGTGCCGAGAAGGTACCCTCCTCAAGCACAAGCTCCTCTACGACGAGCCGACTACCCTTGACGAGCTTCTGGACATAGCAGACAAATACGCCACCGCCGACTCTTCGATGAAGACTGAGCTCCGGGTAGACGCGTCCGGGAAAGTACTCAACCCGACACCCAAGATGCCGGTAGGAGATTCCGGCCGACGCCCACACCCGAACGACCACAAGCGCAAGGGCCCTGCGCCGCCTCCCGCCAGTCGGCAGGTGGCCACAGTCGAAGACGCGCTGCCTGAAGGGCGACACGCGCCCATGAAGCCCAAGGGTGGCCGGCCAGCTTGGCAGCCGACTTTCTCCTACGAGCAAACTCTCGACGGCCCGTGCAAATTCCATAGCGGCGCGAAGCCGTCCAACCACACAACCCGGAAGTGCCATTGGCTCACTCGAATCTCTAAAGGCGAGGGGCTCGCGCCGCCTCCGCCTGCCGGCCCGCCGCCTCCGGCTCCGCCGCCTCCGGCCGCTCGGCCCACAGTCGGAGCCGTGCATGATGAATTCCCCGACGAGCAAGCAACCTACATCGTCTTTACAAGCCAGCTCGAAGACCGGTGCGGCAAACACCGAGAGCACCAGGAAGTCAGCGTGGTCGCTGCCAACCCCGCCGGACACACGCATTGGTCATAAAAACCCATCAGCTGGAGCCGGGCCGACCATCCAGAGGTGATGCCGTCTCTCGGCTCTTATGCGTTGGTCCTGGAAGCCACCCTCGCGACGGACAGACGCGCTGCCTGCTTCTCCCGCGTGCTGATAGACGGCGGGAGCAACATCAACATCCTGTACCGTGACACCCTGGAGAAGCTAAATGTCAAGACGAAGCAGCTCATGCCTACTCGGACAGTGTTTCATGGCATCGTACCCGGCTTGTCCTGCGCCCCCATTGGCAAGATCAAGATTGATGTACTCTTTGGGGAAAAAGAGCATTTCCGCCGGGAAGCAATCTGGTTTGAAGTGGTGGACCTGGAGAGCCCCTACCACGCGTTGCTTGGCCGACCCGCCTTGGCCAGGTTCATGGTAGTTCCCCATTATGCATACCTCAAGATGAAGATACCAAGTTCCAAGGGCGTCATCACCGTAGCCGGCGATTACAAGAAGTCTTCCGAGTGTGTTGCCGCCAGCAGCCGGCTGGCCGAGTCCCTTGTGATTGCCGAAGAGAAGAAGATGTTGGACCGGGTCGTGGCCATGGCCAGCAAGCAGCCGAACCAGTCCCCCGACCCCAAGGAGTATGATGCCCCAGGATCTTTCCAGCCGGCCAAAGAAACCAAGAAGATACCCCTTGACCCCGAGCACCCCGAGAGGTTTGCCGTCATCGGGGCAAGCCTAAACAGCAAATAGGAAGGCGAGCTCGCCGATTTCCTCCGTGAGAATCGGGACATCTTTGCATGGTCCCCCAAGGACATGCCGGGTGTTCCGAAGGAATTCGCCGAGCACAAACTACACGTCCGAAAAGATGTGAAACCAGTCAAGCAGCCCCTCCGCCGACTATCAGAGGAAAAGAGAAGGATTGTAGGGGAGGAGATAGCCCGGCTTTTGGCAGCCGACTTCATTATGGAAGTCTTCTTTCCAGAGTGGCTTGCCAACCCGGTCCTTGTGTTAAAGAAGAACAACAAGTGGCGCATGTGTATAGACTACACAAGCCTCAACAAGGCATGCCCTAAAGATCCCTTTGCCCTGCCAAGGATTGACCAAGTGATAGACTCCACGGCCGGATGCGAGCTGTTGAGTTTCTTGGATGCTTACTCAGGATATCACCAGATAAAGCTAGATCCGGACCGCCTGAAGGCCGCCTTCATCACGCCATTTGGAGCCTTCTGCTACCTGACTATGACATTCGGCTTAAGAAATGCCGGTGCCACTTTTCAGCGTTGCATGCAGAAGTGCCTCCTCAAGCAACTCGGCAGAAACGCTCACGTCTACGTGGACGACATTGTGGTGAAGACGGAGAAGCGCGGCACCTTGCTGGAAGACCTCAAAGAAACGTTTGAGAACCTACGCCGGTTCCAAATCAAGCTCAACCCCGAGAAATGCGTGTTCGGAGTGCCAGCCGGCCAGCTCCTAGGCTTCCTGGTCTCCGAACGTGGCATCGAATGCAACCTGGTGAAGATCAAGGCCATCGAGAGAATGGCGATCCCCACCAAGCTTCGAGACATCCAAAAGTTCACCGGATGCTTGGCCTCCTTGAACCGCTTCATCAGCCGGCTTGGAGAGAAAGCTCTCCCCCTCTACCGCCTCATGAAGAAGAGCACTCACTTCGAGTGGAACGACCAGGCCGACCAAGCTTTTCACGAGCTGAAGAAGATGCTGGCCACGCCGCCCGTCCTAGCGGCACCGACTGAGAAAGAGCCCATGCTCCTTTACATTGCCGCAACCAGCCGGGTGGTCAGCACCGTCATCGTAGTCCAACGCCCAGAAGAAGGCCGAGCCCAGCCGGTCTAGAGGCCGGTGTATTATTTGAGCGAGGTGCTGTCCGCTTCAAAGCAGAACTACCCGCACTACCAGAAGATGTGTTATGGCGTGTACTTCACCGCCAAGAAGCTGAAGCCCTACTTTCAAGAGCATCCCGTCACGGTCGTATGCACTGCCCCGCTGGCAGAGATCATAGGCAGCCGGGACGTATCCGGCCGGGTGGCGAAATGGGCCATCGAGCTGGCCCCTTACACAATCTTCTACCAGCCCCGCACCGACATCAAGTCCCAAGCACTGGCCGACTTCCTCGTTGACTGGGCCGAGACCCAGTACCTGCCGCCGGCTCCCGACTCCACCCATTGGCGCATGCACTTTGACGGGTCCAAGATGCGCACCGGCTTGGGAGCCGGCATCGTCCTTACCTCTCCCAAAGGCGACAAGCTCAGATACACACTGCAGATTCACTTTGCCGCCTCCAACAATGTAGCCGAGTATGAGGCACTCATACACGGGCTCCGGCTTGCCAAGGAACTCGGCATCCGCCGAATCCTATGTTATGGCGACTCAGACTTTGTGGTTCAGCAATCATCCGGCGACTGGGACGCCAAGGACACAAATATGGCAAGCTACCGCTTCCTGGTTCAACAACTCAGCGGATACTTTGAAGGATGCGATTTCCTCCACGTACCGCGAGCCGACAAAGAGCCAGCTGATGCCCTGGCTCGAATAGGCTCCACTCGGCAAGCAATACCAACCGGCGTCGCTCTACAACACCTCCTCAAGCCGTCCATCAAGCCGTCTCCAGAGTCCGATTCCATCTTCGTATCGCCTGACCCCGACGCGGCCAGGTCCGGCTCGAAGAACCAAGCAGGCGACCCCGGGACTTCAGTAGTCGGCCCAGGGACTTCGGCAACCGGCTCGGGGACTGCCACACCCGGCTCGGGGACTGCAGTAGCCGGCCCGGGGACTGCACCAACACAACAGCCGGCGGCCGACTCCAGCATTTCACCACCCAGCGCACCCACCCTGGTGGCAGTAGCCACATTGGCAGTAGGAGAAGTCGCGGCTCCGTCATGGGCTCAGTCCATCCTCAACTTCCTAGTAAACCAAGATCTGCCGACTGACGAAACAGAGGCAAGACAAGTCCAACATCGAGCCGGAGCATACACAATCGTCAACAGAGAACTCGTCAAGCGCAGTGTCACTGGAGTCCTCCAATGGTGTGTCGAGCAAGAGAAGGGCATTGCAATCCTCAGAGACATTCACCAAGGAGAATGCGGCCACCATGCAGCTTCAAGATCACTCGTCGCCAAAGCTTTCCGCCATGGTTTCTTCTGGCCGACTGCTTTGGATGACGCCAAAGAATTAGTTAAATATTGCAAAGGGTGCCAACTCTTCAGCTCCAAGCAACACATGCCGGCTTCGGCACTCAAGACCATTCCCCTCACCTGGCCCTTCGCCGTTTGGGGACTGGACATGGTGGGCCCATTCAAGACGGCGCGCGGCGGCATGACGCATTTGCTCGTCGCCGTGGACAAATTCACCAAGTGGATTGAGGCAAAGCCGATCAAGAAGCTGAATGGGCCGACTGCTGTGACATTCATCGCAGACATAACAACTCGGTACGGCGTGCCACACAGCATCATCACCGACAATGGCACGAATTTTGCCAAAGGAGCCTTGGCACGTTTCTGTGCAGCCCAAGGTATCCAGCTGGACTTAGCGTCCGTCGCCCACCCGCAGTCAAACGGCCAGGTTGAGCAAGCCAACGGCCTCATCCTCTCCGGCATCAAGCCCCGACTGGTCGTACAACTGGAGCGTTCAGTCGGCTGTTGGCTCAATGAGCTGCTGGCTGTCCTCTGGAGTCTGCGCACTACCCCAAACAAGTCAACCGGCTTCACTCCTTTCTTCCTCGTGTACGGTGCCGAGGCGATCATCCCAACCGACATCGAGTTCGACTCGCCCCGGGTAACCATGTACACGGAGGCAGAGGCCAAGGAAGCATGAGAAGACGGCGTCGACCTGCTGGAAGAAGGCCGGCTGTTAGCCCTCAGCTGGTTTGCCATCTACCAGCAGGGTTTGCGCCGCTACCACAGTCGGAAGGTCAGGCCAAGATCTTTCCAAGAGGGCGATCTTGTGCTCCGGCTGATCCAGCGAACAGCCGGCCAGCACAAGCTCTCGGCCCCTTGGGAGGGCCCCTTCGTCATCAGCAGAGCTCTAGGCAACGGCTCCTACTACCTAATGAACGCGCAGAAGCCGAAGGCACGAAAGAGAGACGACTCCGGCAAGGAGTCGGAACGACCATGGAACGCCAACCTCCTCCGAAGATTTTACAGCTGAAATGCAGTATGTATCACGCGAACTTTTGTACTAAATACGAGACAATAGGCCCCCCGAGGAGGGCTCGGGGACTGCCATCTTTTATCTATGAATGAAAAGTATCATGCTTATGACCTTGTCATTTCATTTACTTGTTTCGTCCGGCACCGGGTTCGACTAGTCGGCCCGGGGACTGGCCGACTGGAGTTATATTAGAAGTCCTACCTGTCAGGACCCCGACTCAATGCCACATCGATCTAGCATGTAACACCTCATATCACTTTGCAGCCTCACGCACGGTATTCCCACGGGTGTCGCCTTACCTTAGCCCGGGACCGTTTGCGCCTTTTGGCACACGTATATGACAGTTGTCGCTAGCATCCATATGATAAGGAGCCCGGGCTGACATGGCTAGTCGTAAACCCAAAGTGGCACAGACTTACAGGGACATGCATCCATGACCCAGCATCGAACGTGTCGGTCATCAGCGAGTGAATCCAGGCTGTAGCACTGGGCTAGCAGGACTCCGGTGAACCGGGCTGTAGCGGGCTAACAGGACTCCGGTATTCATCGCGTGACATTTCCCCGAAGGGACAGACACAGGAACGAAGAAGGACACATGCCGGCCAGCCTAAGTGTTCCGGAGCAGTAGCAAGCTACCATGGCTCAGTGGAAACACTAGGAGACATTTCCCGGTAAGAGAGGCTACTAAAGATAAACAACTAGATGGTCAGATCCCACACATACCAAGCATTTCAAAACATACACACAATATGCTCGATATGTGCAAATACAACATGGCATCACAAAATGACTCTACGACTCAAGTAGTTTATTCAATAGGCTCCGAGGAGCGAGACATTACAAACATGGGTCTCATGACCCAACAATCAGAGCATACAAGTCAAAGCACAAGCGGAAGCTATCATGTCTGAGTACAGACATCTATAAATGAAAAAGGCTGAGAAGCCTGACTATCTACCAGATCCTGTCAGGGCACAAGATCGTAGCTGAGGTAACAAGCTAAACGTCGAAGTCCATGTGGAACTACTAGTGAGACTGAAGTCTCTCTGCAAAACATAAAATAGGCAAACGTGAGTACAAATGTACCCAGCAAGACTTACATCAGATCTATCTACACATGCATCATTATCAACAAAGGGGATGGTGGAGTTTGACTGCAGCAAGCCAGCTTTGACTCGGTGGCTATCCTGAACTACGACTGCAAGTAACTCTTTTGAGGTGGCGCACACGAGTCCACATATTCACCATATCAATACACCACTATGGATCCGCTCCCGTCTCCCTACGAGAACGCCATCCATAGCACTCACGCTTATCTTGCGTATTTTAGAGTATCCACTTTCACTTGTCTATGAACTGATATAAGCAACCCAGAAGTCCTTTTCCGCGGACACGGCTATTCGAATAGATGATGTTAACCCTGCAGGGGTGTACTTCTTCATACATGTTTCCACCACTTAGCGTCTGCACACGACATGTGCTCGGCAGACTTCAAGCGAAAGCCGACGTGGGTGTAGACCACGACCTACCTAAACACTCAAGTCTCTAGTCTAGGTTTATCGCCTATTCGGGTTCCATCCATGAGGAGATCCGGCCGGAGTTTCGCTCACAGCCCCAAACGATGTGAACAGGGTTCCCGAGATACCAAACGGGCATCCGGTACACCGTGCCACGTACCTACCGCATCACAGCCCACCCCTACGGTCAGCGCTGTCCATGGCCTCCAGTAAGCTATAAACACCAGAAACTACTTGCAACTCCTGGACAGAGGACTAGGGTGAATAAGAAGTCGAGCGGGGTCATATTTCAGGGCCCAATGTATGGTAGTAGCTGAATCATGGATCACAAACACAGAACTCAGTTCCTGAGGACGGCTGCAATGAGACAACCCACCATGTACTCCTACATGGCCTCTCACCGCTACCTTTACCAAATCATGTTCACACACTTAGCTCACACACAGTGGGACATGTTCACACGCCTCTGATTCATTCCCGATGAATCAGACCTGACTCAACTCTAAGCAGTAGCAGGCATGACAAACAAGCATGAATGAGTAGGCACAACAGGGCTCAAACAACTCCTACTCATACTAGTGGGTTTCATCTATTTACTGTGGAATGACAGGTCATGCAAAGGATAAAGGGGTTCAGCTACCGCAGCAAGTAACAGATGAATCGGTGTTGTCCTAATGCAGTAAAAGAGAGCAGGAGCGAGAGAGTGGGATTTTATCGGAATGAACAAGGGGGTTTTGCTTGCCTGGCACTTCTGAAGATAACATTGAGTCTTCATCAGTGTCAACGATCACGTCATCGGTATCACGTCTATCGAGAGGGGACAAATACCGGCAACACAAAAAGGAACACAATCAATGCAATGCACAATATGATGCATGATCATGACATGGCAAAATGAATGTGTTTTGAGCCAATGCAACTAGCAACAGATTAAATGAAGTTGGTTTGAATACAAGATTCAAATTCCAACTCCATATGTGATTATTCAAATGTCATTCACTTCATTTGTCCTAAACAGTAGTGATAAGTTGTTCTAACATGCATGAAAATGGTACAGATGGATTCCTTGAATTTTTCTGATAATTTTTCATATATAAATTATTTAATTTGGAGTTACGGTTAATTTTCTATGATTTATTGAAGTTTAAAATATATTCTGGAAATTTCTTATATAAAAATAAATTCAGAAAATAAGTTACTGCGTCAGCATGACGTCGGCATGACGTCAGCAAGTCAAAGGCGTCGACCAGGTCAAACCTGACCAGTGGGGTCCACTGGTCAGTGACCCAGTCAACTAACCAAGTTAGTTAGCCCTAACTAACTTAGTTAGCCGGGCGGGGCCCGCATGTCAGTGGCTCACCTAATTAACTAAGTTAATTAACACTAACTAACCTAGCACTAACTAAGCAGGCGCCTGGGCCCACACGTCAGGGGGTCAAACCCCGGGTCAAACTCGCCGGAGTTGACCCGCGGCTTGTCGCCGGCGACGCCAGCAACGGCGGAGGGCGTCGGAAACGCTCCTTCGGCGACCAAATCGGCGACTGAGGGGCTCTACGCGTAGCTGGGAGTCGCCCGCATCCATCTGTGCAAACGGCAGGGGCTGAGGTGGCCCGAGCTCACCGGAACGGGGCCCGCGGCGGCGACCGGAGTTCGGGCGAGTGCGGGTTCGGAGTTCTGGTGCATGGCAGGTCCAGCTGGTGGTCGGGGTCATCTCCTGGGAGCAAACCGAGTGCTATGACGCGCCCAGGCACGAGCTACGGCGTCTGTAGCCACGACGGCGACATGGCCGGCGGCGGTGAGCTTTCGGGCTCGTGGGGAACGGCGCTACGGCACGGAGGGGAGCAAAATGAAGGAGGGGAAACGGAGTGGAGCTCACAGGGGTTGCGACGGTGGCCTCGGGGAGCTCGGGGAGGCACCGGAGCCGACGAATTTGACGAAGATGGCCGGCGGTCCCGAGGTTGAAGAAGACATCGAGGGCGGTGTTGCGGCACGTCTGGGGCCTCGTGGCTCGTTGAGGAGGTAGAGGGAGGCACTGCGGAGCTCTGGGAGGCGTCGGGGAGGCGAGAGGGTGGTGGTGGCCGCGGCGAACAGCGTCGGTGGCGACGGGGCTCCGCTCGGTGGAGGAGAGAGGGAGCCAAAGAAAGGGGGGAGACGATGGGAGAGGTCGAGGGGTTCCAGGGGGTCGGGGCATCATGGTGGCGTGAGGGGGAGGCTCGGGAACGCCTCGGTGGAAGCAGGAGGTGGCCGAGGCGGCATCGGCGCTCGCCACCGAGCTGCTTCGGTGCGAGGGGAGGAAGATGACAAGGGGGAGGAGGTGGGCTGGGCCGGCCAGGTGGGGGAGCTGGGCCGGCTGGGCTGGACTGGTAGGTCCAGGTAAGTTTCTGTTCTGTCTTTTATTTCTGGTTTTCTATTATTCTGTAAATTTAGGGCTTTATTAAAAATACTCAGACACTTTCAAAAATCATGAAACTAATCATGGCTACTGTTTAGAATATATCCAACAGTAAACATTTTAGTTTATGATTATTTGAGCATTTGAAATATTTAATAGCATTTAAATGCCCAAATGAAAATACTATATGATTTAATTCAGTGACCAAATATGTCCTGCAAAAATATAAACCATTTTTGGTAGATGCTTCCACCTCAAACCAGAAATGTTGAACATTTTTAGAGGACATTTTGAGTTCAATGAAAAAGGTTTTATTTTGACCCTAGTTGAATTCATTTGGTGCTAGGGCTTAGTCAATCCCCATCTCAGGTTTAAATGAAATTTAAACATGATGTAACACTCTAATGCATGCACTAGGCATTGTCAGAACTAGGGATGTGACAACTCACCCCCACTAAACAAGAATCTCGTCTCGAGATTCAAGCGTAGGGTAAGGTGAAGGGAAAACGCAAACTAGTACAATCTTCATGATCCAGGGTGCACTTCAAACGAACGTTGATTTGAACACCATCTTTGTCTTGAAGTCTTGCTCTGAGAAATCCTGTCAACATGACACGGAGGGAAGGAGGAGACTCTAGAAGGGTCGATCTCCTCGAAGATCGAACAACTCAGGACTAACTCCCGGAATGAGACATAGGACCATCTCTCGGGTTGAGACACGAGATACACATCAAGAGGGGTGGAAGAAACGGATGACGAAGGTTCACTAGGTAGACAACAATTCCACACCTAAGAAGGTGGTAAACGATTGTCAACGTAGCGAGGAGTTGAGTTGCCATGATACCACGACAAAACATCCTGGAGGAGGGTGATTCGTAGATTATTACCTTAAGTGGCAAAAGGAATTACTTTTGATTCAGAGATCATTTAAAACCTTTATACCAGCCTAAGGCAATTCTCAAGCGATCGTTTGGAGGGGGTCGGTAGAATGGCATACTCAGACTTGGATGATGTGGATTACCTTGTTGAAGACAACGCAATGTATGATTTTGCTTATCACCGGAAATGGAAGAGACCCATGGTAGAATGGCACATTGGTGGTGCAAGCTGGGAACAGAATGCAAATGCTGGGAATGATTCTGGTAACTGGGGAAGAACCCAACAATAGAGAGTGGATTCACTGTTTGAAAGGGTCATAGCATTGCCGAGGAAACTGAGAGGAATCCCAGTTAGAGCCGATGATAACACGTAGCGCTTGTGCGTGCTCTCAAGAACTTGAGCATTTCCATAATCATCAAGGTTTTACCAATATCCGTGTCAAGGATTCTGGCAACACAACTTACTACCATGATGAATAGCGATGGACGATGCAATGCAAAGGAGGATAACACTTTCTCAGATTTCATCTTAGCGAGCCAAGGAACAAAATCTGGACGATCGACCGAGAGACATTTAGCACTCTGCTTCTAATGTTCTCCTTGATGTGCTAGCGTAACCCATTCATAGATATGGTTTGATATCTAGAACATCAAGTAAAAGGTCGGACTTCGGGAACACAAAAATCCATAGGGGCAACTAGGGAGTAAATCCTACGAAATCCCTATGGGGAGGTGGCCAACTTCCTCAATCAAGATATTATAATAACAGGTCTTCCGGCTGGATGTGTTGGCCACGACATCCACTTTACCGGTTTTCGAGGGACCGATATTATAGTTCTTGGGAAATGTTCCAAACCATCATATCTGCCTGAGATTCAGATCTGGTTGGTGTCAGGATATTCCAGACTCATCGAGTCTAGGAAGAAAAACGGAAGTTTGCAACACAAATCGACGAGATGACGTTGCGAGATTCTCGGGGAATGAACTACGATAGCAAGCTCCAAAACATGAGCTGGTTCTGCTACAAACATGTGAACACGCTGTCCCAGACAAGCATGACCACGTGGTAGTCTTATAATAAAACACTACCGAGTTCGGGTGGGGAACCATCAACGAGGATATCAAAATCCTTGCATAAGGTATACTCTTAAGAAGGAACTTCTTCTCCTTGAACAAATCAATCAGTGGCTTGGTGTGCTAGGGATACATATAGATTGAAGGTTGCAAGTCTTCAAACCACAGCATTCTTCGCACGTGTGCATGACTGATTTGGAATGATTCCAAAGAAAGCAACATTGACTTTCTCGAATCCACGGCGGCAACTTGCATCAGATGCACATGAATTAAAGGAAGTCACTACCTTCATCCAAACATATGCTTCATGAGCTAGCATGAACAAATGCTTTCAAAATTTTCCAACACTAGCTTAATGTTCAACAAAATCATGGAGGAGATAAGGATGTTGTCAATGGGCTCAACAACAATTCTTCCGGGTTTCCCTTTAAAAGAAATTCCATAGTTAAGAGAACAAGTGTTAGCATTGGTCAGACCCAAAAGATATAATGGTTTATGCTCGAGGGATCAACCACGAGTAAGACAACATTACGAATATCGTTGGTTCTGGTCTGATTGGATGATAGCCCATACTCAATTTATAGATGGGGTAAGACAATAGGTCCAACAACTGATCACAAGGACCAATTAATGAAGATATCATCTTTCTTCAACACACACACATACACAGAAAGATATCCCTTAACATGAACTAAGTCAGACAAGCTTTTATCTTCCAACTCTCCAAGTTGTTGTCTAGCTTAACCAACTAGCTCCGGGATATCCATCACAGATTCTTGGAGAAAGGGTGGTTCACAAGAACCCGACTTGATCACGAGCTCAACATAGCAGTCAGGTGACAACCTGGTAATACTTCCGAGAAGATATTCGGAAAATCACGAACCACCGGTATGTTACTAAGCTCGAGAACAATCTCGCTTTTGTGGGCAAGACGATATGATCAAATGAGTGAGGACTTGACAAGATCCTAACTCATCAATCGAAGGGTGCACCGAAATAAGGACTAGGTAGCACGATCAGTCTTAGAATGATGACTCAATAATCAGCACGCTAAGAATGAGGTTGTGGTCCATTTAACTACCAAGCCACAAGGTTGCTAGGAGTATTGATTTCACACATCACGATTCACTTATCGATATTCCGGTTACAATAACACAGGAACCGAGGAATGAACAATGATGGCAAGAAGTATCACTGTACCAAGAGTTCATAGGGTCAAGTGGGGAGCGTCGTGGGCCCCAATCGCCTGTGGCCTCGGTCGACGCATGGCGGTTGATTGAATGTGGGCGTCTCTGCTTCCCCATGCTACCTTGATACCCGCGTGGCTAAACGGCCACATCGGTCTACACGGTTATTCTTCCATCGCTTGCGCCATTCTCCTCCAATTCCTCTACTTCCCCTAGACTCTGCTTCTCTTTCCAATCCGACCTTATCTCCGCTCGCCCCATCGCCATGGCGCCGGCGCAAGCGGATAAGGGGAAGAAGCCTCTGTCTTCGGCTAGTGCACCCCCCCCCCCCCGAGCCCGCAGTAGGCCGATCACGTGTGCTCAACGATGAGGCCTGCTACCTCTTGAGCACTGCCTTGGTTTTCCCTTGAAGAGGAAAGGGTGATGTATTAAAGCAGCGTAAGTATTTCCCTTAGTTTTTGAGAACCAAGGCATCAATCCAGTAGGAGGCCACGCACGAGTCCCTCGCACCTACACAAACAAATAAACTCCTCGCAACCAACGCGATAAAGGGGTTGTCAATCCCTTCACGGTCACCTACGAGAGTGAGATCTGATAGATATGATAAGATAATATTTTTGGTATTTTTATGATAGAGAGAAATAAAGATGCAAGTAAAATAAATAGCAAAGGAAATAACTAAGTATTGGAAGATTAATATGTTGGAAAATAGACCCGGGGGCCATAGTTTTCACTAGAGGCTTCTCTCGAGAGCATAAGTATTATGGTGGGTGAACAAATTATTGTTGAGAAATTGACAGAATTGAGCATAGTTATGAGAATATCTAGGTATGATCATGTATATAGGCATCACGTCCGAGACAAGTAGACCGACTCCTGCCTGCATCTACTACTATTACTCCACACATCGACCACTATCCAGCATGCATCTAAAGTATTAAGTTCAAGAGAACAGAGTAATGCTTTAAGCAAGATGACATGATGTAGAGGGATAAACTCATGCAATATGATATAAACCCCATCTTGTTATCCTCGATGGCAACAATACAATACGTGCCTTCACTACAAAAAAATACACTTCCGTGATGATACATGTTTGTCACAGTAGGTCGCGTTTTTTGTCATGCATGTACATCCATGACGATTTTATGACAGAATCAAGATAGTCATACCTGTGCTGTCATAGAAGTGTTCCATGACATTACCAAAATTATCATCACGGAAGTGTGCACTTCCATAATGATAAATCACGCGTCACAGAAGTGCTCTCGTCAAGGGTGACCGACACGTGGCATCCACCATAATGGAACGCCGTTAAGCTATTGGGCCGGGTTTTGGATCCGATAACCCGTTAACAGCCCCAACCAATGGGGGTTTTCCACGTGTAAAATCATCTTTGGTTGGAGGAAACACATGTCGGCTCATCGTTGGGACAAATGTCATCCACTCATTGGACAGAAGGCGCCTATGATACGTCAACATGTGGCACGGCCAACAGAGGCCCATTCCTGTAAAAAGGCCAGCCTGTTTGACTTGGTCAAAAGGTGGCGGGCCGGCCCATGGAAAGCCTATTAACGGCCTGTTCGCATATAGCCCATTTACAGCCTGCTAACCCAAGGCCCGTTACGCCCTATCCGAATTAGGCCCAGTAGCGTCGTCTGGGCCATCCAATATGATTCTAGTCCGTTTTCACTTCTGGCCAATGTATGGCCCATGACATCTTTCGGCCCATATGAGGCCCTATGTAACTCTTGGCCTATTAACGGCCCGTGGTGAAACTGGCCCATAATGAACAATGTATCACATTACACCCATTAACAGACTGTGTTGAAACTGGCCCGTAATGAATAGTGTATCACTTTATACCCATTAACGGCCCATTATTCCGTTTGGCCGTTTCCAGCCCATGTTATCTTTCGGCCTTCTCAGGGCCCATTTATTCTTGGGCTTATTTCCAGCATTCGTTTACTTATGGCTCGTTACTGTCATTTTCTGCCTGTGGGCCAAATTCAGCCCGTGGTTATAGTCGGCCCGTTTGTGGTCCGTTAATATGTTGGGTCGTTTTCATAGCGTCATCAAATACGGCCTATAAACGATGGCCCGTTATGGTCGGCCCATGAACGGATGATTCCAACTCTAGCCTGTTTACGGCCATAATGCAGCTTGTTATTGGCCCATGTTTGCCCAATTGATCATACGGCCCATATAAGGCCCATTGATGATACGACCCGTAGAAGGCCCATTGATGATACAGCCCATAGAAGGCCCATTGTTTCTACGGCCCGTAGAAGGCCTACTGTTTCTATGGCCTGTAGAAGGCCCACTATTTCTACGGCCCGTAGGAGGCCCAGTGTCACTACAGTAAATATTAGCCCATGGTTATTGTGGCCTAGTTTTAAAAAATAGGTTATTGCAGCCACTAGCAAACCGCGGAAAAAGAACTGCACTAACTACAAGCAAACAAATAAACAAGACAACAAGGAAATAAATAAGCAAGCGACTTATGCTAGGCTATCACGACTATTACACATATTACATCCACTGGGCATCAAAGTTCGCCACCAGTGCAAATATAGGGAACAAAGCAGCATATAAACGCCGTAGCAAAACAAGTCCAGAACTGAAACCACTTCAGAAGAGTTCAAGAAACAATATCCTGGGTACCCATAATACTGGCGAGATGCTTAGCAAGCTTATTTACTTTCTCTTGTTTGGCGCTTAAATCCTCCAGTGCTTGCTGTTGCACAAGAAAGTACGCATCTGAATTCTGCAGGGACATCCTCAGTCCTTCGGCTTCTTGCGGTAGCACAGCTGACTGATGCCTTTCAGCTTGTAGCTGAGACTGAAGAAGCCGAAGTGATTCAGGCAGCGAGTTCGAAGAGCTTGTGCCAGCGGTACTGGCCAGTAACTCGAACACTACATCAACGCAGGACTGTGGGGTTTTCAAACTATCTACAAGATCATTTTTATCACCTTTCTTGGAGACCAACAGGGTTGTCTCACTATCTTGAACCTTATCCGCATTACTTTCTCTACCATTGCATAGTGGGGTGCTCTTCTCCAATATTCTGTTTGCATACTACAAGAGAAACAAGCAAACACATCACATGTTTAGCTTGTAGTATACGAAACTCATTTTGGTAAACCAGTTCAGTAGTAAGGTGGATAGGATAACATCATGAAACAATCATATATCTATGTACTATGGTAACTGTATTGTCCATATCATTCTAGTTTATGTTCCCTAATCAAGATAGAGACACAGTTCAACTCATATATTTTTAAGACACAGCAGCATAGACACAATATAAGTGTGAGAAACTACACAGCATTGGCAGCACTTGTAATGTGCATCACATGAGAACATAATTGTTTATACAACTTAAACTGAAATCAACATAGAGCAAGAAGTTAGGACAGCAATCCAGTTAAAGAAATATGTTTAAAACATACCTGTTGCACCATTGGAGTTTCAATTGGATCCTTCAAATTTGAAAGTAGTTGGTATGAGTAAATACAGTGATGCAACAGCAAAGGAGTATGGACCATAGCTACGGAATCTGACCTGAGAATAGTTGCTCTTCTGCTTTAAATGTGGAGTTTGGGTTAGCTATGGTGGTATTCGTGCTTTGGGCACTATAGTAGATTTACAAACTGCTCGTGTGGGGGTACTCTGTGGTGGACATGGTGCTTTGTCAACTATAAGTGGGTTACTATCTGCTGGGGTTGCGGTTAGATGGGTTGTAGCTGGTTCTCTGCCCAACGGTGTAAGTGTGCAATCTGGAAGAGTCTCGATTATGTGTGGTGGGGCTAGTTTACGGGCCAGTACAACCATGGTTCTATCTGCACCGACGGGTAGCATTGTCTTTTGTGAAGAACAGGTTTTTGCTCCCTTAGATACTGCCATCACCCCCTCCAATTCAAATGGCTGATAAACAAGAAAAGAAATTGAACGTACAGACATTGTATGATAGACAAATGTGGTAATTCACATATATGTTGTCTAACCAAACAAGACAGCATGCCACAATTTCACATATATGGTGCCTAACTAAATAGGATAGCATGACACAGTTTCAGATATATGATGGATAACTTAACAGGATATAATGGCATAATTCAACATATGATGAGTACCTAAATAGGATGCATGACAAAACTATATGATGTCTTTCTAAAATAGGTTGGGATGAAATAATTCACATACATGTTGTCTAAGTATACAGGATGGCATGATATAATTGACATAATTGATTCATATACTAAGCAGCTGGCACTCACATGTATGATCTCTAAACTAAGCAGATAGAATTCAATATTGTGCATATGATGTCTAAACTAAGCAATGCAAGACACCATATGCATCATATGAGAAATATAAACATTGCAACTTAGAGCATACACCTCGGGTGGGATATAGGACAGGTCATCTGTCTCTGAATCCTCCTCTGAGGAGCTCCTTGTAACCGTCGAGATATATGCTTCAACAGGTACCATTGCCTGCTCTGAAGACCTTGTTTTCACTCCAGATTTCTCCATAACCGGTTCAAATGGCTGATACACATGAAGAGTAGTTCAATATACACAGATTGTCGACAAATGGAATACGTAATGAAAAACAGATGGCATGAGATAATTCACATATATGATGCCTGGCTCCATGGCGGTGCATAATTCACATATATGATAACTGGCTGAAAAACATGGCATTGCATAATTCACATATTTGATATAGAAAGCAAACAGGAGGCATTCACACAAAGCATGTCTACTCTAAGCAAATGGCATGGGAATGCAAGACACCATATGCATGATATGAGCAACATAACCCAGCCAAGTTAGAGCATGCACCTCGGGGGGGATACGATTGGTCATCTCTCTCTGAATCCTCCTCTGAGGAGCTATTTGTAACCAGCAAGAAATCTGCATCGACAGGTAGCACTGACTGCTTAGAAGACCTTGTTTTCACTCCAGATTTTCCCATGACCGACTCAAATGGTTGATGCACAGGAAGAGTAGATGAATGTATAAACATTGTTGACAAATGGAATACATTATGGAAAAAATATGGCACGATACAATTCACATATACGATGACTGGCTAAACAGGATGGCATTGCATGATTCATGTATATGATGCCTGGCTAAAGAAGATGGCATTGCATAATTCCCCTATACTCCCTCCATTCCTAAATATTTGTCTCTTTAGAGATTTCAAATGGACTACCACATACGGATGTATATAGACATATTTTAGAGTGTAGATTCACTCATTTTGTTCCGTATATAGTCACTTGTTGAAATCTCTAAAAAGACAAATATTTAGGAATGGAGGGAGTATGATATAGAAACCAAACAGGTGGCATTCACACAAAGCTAATCTAAACTAAGCTGATGACATATAAGATGTATAATGTAAGCAATGCAAGGCGCCATATGCATGATATGACCAACATCAGCATGCCAGGTTAGAGCAAACACCTCAGGTGGTAACAGGGGTGGTCGGCTCCTTCTGAATCTCCATCTGAATAGTTATCTTCCTCTGGAATACAATTTGGAAATGCAGGAGGGGGCACTTCGCCCACCATGGAGCGGCGTCTGCATGACATTATATTCGCACGCAACGGTCTTCTCTTTTTCTCTACATGTTCAGTACGATTGTGTACAATATCTGACATGCATAATAAAAAAATAGTTAGATTTTGTAAGGCCTAAGGGGTGCATGCAAAAATCTAGAGTGGTGGTAGCAAACGAGTGGATGGATCCAAAACTAATGATAGTAGGTAGATTATAGATTCAGTTTAAAAAGATAGACAATGGATCATCTATTGTTTGTTGCGCACCCAGCATGACCCACATAGAAGTCCCCAGATGAACCAGATAGTAGACAGATACTATTTGTTGCTGGCTCGATATGAGACCCATGGGCAATTCAAAACTCAAGATTAAATGATAAAGTAGCAGGTAATAATAACCGATGTATAACGTAAGCAAACACGAAAGACTGCGACCTCTCTTTTGGAATTGTGTAGTCCTCAGGTTCATCTGCTCATTCGATGATGGTAATGCAGTTGGCGTGGCTGCCGGCAACGGGGAAGATGATCTGAGGCGGCGAAAGGAAGTCTGCAGTGGGATATCTGCTGCAGTGAACGCTTTTGTCGATGGTGCACCTCTGGTGGGGTGGATGACGGCACGGCAGGAGTAGGACATAACACACAGAGTTTTCTTTGACGCCTATCTGAAAATGAAGTAAATCTGTAAGGGCTCCTTAGAATTGGAGGATTCTATCAACGCAGGGACAGGAAAAACACAGGAATAGGATAGGAATGCACGTGCAAAACAGAGCATTTGGAAACATAGGATTTCAGTCAACCTAGGTGTTTGGCTCACATGAATTGGAAGAACAGAGGAATGGAGAAACAAAGTGATGCGACGAGTGTACAACCTCTTTGGCATAGCCTTGTGGATCTCAGCTGGGTTGGACGTAGAGGATGGTGATGATGCTGGTGTGACTGTCGGAGGCGGGGAAGAAGATCCGAGGCCTCTGGAAACGGCGCTGAGGGTACTGCTCCGCTGTGATGGACGGTTTCGTTGTTGGAGCAGCTCCGCTAAGGTGTACGGCGACGAGGCCGAAGCATGACAAGACAAAGAACGTTAATCTTAAGTGGGACCCTAATATCATCTGCAATAGATGATGTAAAATACATCACCAAAAAGTGCTAGATGTGAAACGCATCAGCCGCGCCACGGCCGCTCCGACAGATGTTGTAAGTACTGTTCACTCTAAACTTAACTAAAGAAAATGAACTTCACAGTCGAAACTGAATTTTACTATCGAAACTTATTGAACTAGTAACAGAGCATTGCAATAGATGTTTAGGGCGTTCGAGCACTAGTAGCAGAGAAGTAGTGATCTAAATCAGCAGACGCTCGAGCAGGGAACACACTAGAAGAGAGCAAGTCGCGCAGTAGCACCGCGAGCGAGTGCTAAAGCAGCAACTCCTGTAGCTGCCGGAGGTCGTGCAGCGGTAGCAGCGCAAGGGAGAGCAAGAGCAGAGTAGCAACACGAACGAAAGCAGGAGCAGTGCAGTAGCGCGACCGACAGCAAGAATAGAGCTGCAGCATGAGCGAGAGCCGGAGCAGCTGCAGCTAGTGCCGTTGTGGAAGTCGTCGTCGAGGAAGCAACGACATGGGGGAGAGACACCGTGGATGATGTGGCCGGCGACGGCGCTGTCGATGGAGACATGCCATGTCTGCTCGGTATCGAGCACCGGCAGCCCCGTGAAATCGAATAAAAGATAAAATGCAGCGGTGAGTGCAGAACCTCCTTGGTGGCGCCGAGTTGGCCTCGGCTTCGTGGAGGAATTGGTGAGAGTGATGCGGTTTCGGTGGGGCAGGTCAAGACGGCGCTATGGGGATTGAGGTGGCGCGATAGACGATGTGAATGCCGGGGCAGCTCCTTGGAGGTGGAGGACGGGGCGGCTGATCCGGCGGGACGACGAGATCGACAACGGATCCTCATCCGGTGCGGTGGATGAGGGACGGCGAGCTGTTGCGGTGGACGACATAGTCGGAGAAGAGTCTCCGGCTGGGCGGCGGTCGGGAGGCCGATGGAGGAGCGTGGGGTTTCTCGGGTTTTGGCGGCCTCTGTGTACGAATGGGGGGCGAAGGGGGAGGGGGAGCCAAGCTTAGGGATGCGCTTGTCCAAAATGTAGGGTAAGTTACCAGCGTACCCCCACCAGTTTTGACACCACGACGTGGAGCTTCATTTCCGGCTGAGGGGTAGAAGGGGGATTTCGCGTGTCTGGGCTGCGTGAGCGATTTCGGATGAGGAGGGAGTTCTCGCGCGCATCCAAATTTCGGGATAACAAGGCTCGGCGCGGGTTGAAGAAGCGGGAGTTTCAAAGCATGTGAGACAAAAGATACTCGAGCTTGAAAATTTCGGGATAACAAGGTGCGGATTCCTTGTTCGGCAGAACAAACTTAACGTGTAAAAAAAACAATTCATACAAGACACAATAGAGTCATGTCCCCTTTTACTATATTGCTATAGATGCCATTGAAAAAACTAGAAGAAAAATGTAAAAAAAATCGGGAGAACAAGATTACCCTGCACAGTACCAAATCGATTCGCACTTCCCTCAACAACAACAAGAAACAAATCAATTCCCACCAAAGAAAGAGTAATGTCCCTTTTTATATGATTACAGATGCCATGATCTCGAATTTCAATTTTTGAATCCACATTGTGTTGAATTCGAATATATCGTTAGGTGACCTTGTGGTTTATAATTGATGTAGTCGTACATTTTGATCTTCCATCATATATGAACATTTTACTCCACCATGTGAACATATATATTGTCGTCTACCATATGGACTAAATTTGAATCAATTTTCCTTATTTGAATATGATTGTTGTCAAGTTATACAATAATTTAAATATTATCTTGATAACAAAAAACATACATATAGCAGTAATCATATTTCACTATGAACTACATGTACCATATGATCTCCAATTCAAATATTTGTATCCATTTTATATTGAATTCAAATCATAGTACATTATTGGTCTAATTAGCGAGATGTTTGGGATAATCTAAACCCTGTTTTCATATGTATAATTTTTGGCTGAATTGGGACAAGTTTTGCTATAAGCCTCTTGCAAAACCGGAGATTCTCTCAACAAGCCTCGTGGTTCCGAGAGGGAACGTGTTACATTTGTGTGCGAAACGATATACGTGAAAGTGCGTTATATCGACTAGAGGGGGGGTGAATAGGCGATTTTTATGAAATTCTTCACTGAGAAATTTGCTGGTGAGGAAATTCCTTAGCGAAGAACTACTAGCAGCGGAATAAGTACTCAAAAGTAAACATAACAGAATACAAGCATAGCCATCATGATGAAATGAAGACAGGCACAGAGTACAGGAAGCATAATCACAGGATAACACAGGATGAAGACAAACAGACTGAAGAAATTAAACCGAGGAAATTGAGAAAGTCTTCAGTCAAAGTCTTCAAACACAAATATGAACAAACACACAACAGAGTTATGAGGAAATGAAAGAGTTGAGGAAATAGAACCAGTAAGCTTGGTGAAGACAATGATTTGGTAGACCAGTTCCAACTGCTGTCTCAGTTGTACATTTGGTTGGAGCGGCTGAGTATTTAAACTCGAGGACACAAAGTCCCGGACACCCAGTCAAGGACACTTAGTCCAAGACACCCAGTCCTCACCGTATTCTCCTTGAACTAAGGTCACACAGACCTCGTCCAATCACTCGTGGTAAGTCTTCAGGCGACTTCCAAACCTTCACAAACTTGGTCACTCGGCGATCCACAATTCCTCTTGGATGCTCTAGACCATGACGCCTAACCGTCTGGAAGAAGCACAGTCTTCAAAGGTAACAAGCGTCGGATCCACTCAGGATCAATCTCTTCAGTGATGCTCAATCACTTGGGGTTTGTAGGTGTTTGGTTTTTTTGTTTTTGGTTTTTCCTCACTTGATGATTTTCGCTCAAAGTCCTCGGAGGATGGGT
Source organism: Triticum aestivum (assembly GCF_018294505.1). Taxonomy (NCBI): domain Eukaryota; kingdom Viridiplantae; phylum Streptophyta; class Magnoliopsida; order Poales; family Poaceae; genus Triticum; species Triticum aestivum. Next base: position 73,738,461 of record NC_057803.1, on the reverse strand, counting down.
TGCTCTCAAATGACAAGTGTCAGTTTCTCTTGGAGCAGCCAACCAGCTAGTGGTTATAGGGGGGCGGCTATTTATAGCCTAGGGAGCAGCCCTACATGATAAGACATAAATGCCCTTCAATGATATGACCGTTAGGTGGATAGATATTTTGGGACAGCTGGCGCATAGCACAGCAACGGTCGGAATTTTGATTAGCAAAATCCTCAGGGCTATCATGTTCCTCGCTGTGTAGGCAATCTGCACTGGCGAATTCCTAACTCCTCAGTCATGACAAATTTCTCAGAGACTAGAAGAACTTCATCTCTGTCACTAAAGAAATTGACTGAACAGTATGAGATTTCCAATGGCTTCACTCGAAGAGATTGGTAGGTGTAGGATTTTGAGTTGAGCATCACATGGAAATTTTTCCTTAGTATTTCCTCGACCCCCTTTAACAGTACGGTGTTTCCTATGACTCAAGAAAGAGAAAATGAAACTACAAAAACAAAAGTCTTCTCGCTTCATGTTCCTCGAAAGAATACCAAGTCTTCAAGGTCACACCAATTTCTTCACTTTCAAAGTCTTCAGAATACCAAAATCTTCAGTTGAAGATATTCATTTTTAGGGGTCGACTTTTCCTGTAAATATCAAACTCCTCATAGACTTATAGACATGTGTACAGTCACACACGCATTAGTCCCTTAACCTACAAGTCTTCAATACACCAAAATCACTAAGGGGCACTAGATGCATTTACAATCTCCCCCTTTTTGGTGATTGATGACAATATAGGTTAAGTTTTCAACGGGGATAAACATATGAAGTGTAAATGCTGATATTGAGGAATTTGATTGCAAGATATAGAAGAACTCCCCCTGAAGATGTGCATAGTGAGGAATTTGCTTTTAAAGCAATGCACACTTGAAGAGTTGAATCATGGAGATCTCCCCCTATATCTTGTAATTCATACACGCATTTAACATGTAATATGAAGAATTTGAAATGCATGATGAAATATGGTGCCTGATGAAATTCAGCATGCGTGCAATAATATTAACGAGGAATAAGCATGCAAAATAGTGCATCAAGAGTATCAGAGCATAGTGCATCAAAAGTATCAAAGCACCATCGGGTTTAAGATTACAACTCGAACCAATAAAGTTTCAGAAGAACGAGAGTTGTAACTTAGCAAAAAACGCCCATATAGTAGACCCGCTTGAAGACTAACTCATATTTCTCCCCCTGTGTCATCGAATGACCAAAAGGATCAAAAATGAGGACTAGCGCCCCTGAAGATAATCATGTTGATGAAGGAGCGCCAGCGTTGTTGGGGTCGTTAGTTGATGTAGGGCCTGCCGTAGTGTCGTCCAAATCTTCATGTTCATCAGTGTCGCGCGATGAAGAATATGAGCTGGCCACCAGAGAAGGAACCTTGACCTTCTTGAATTTCTTCGGTGGAGGTGCAGACCAGTCAAAATCTTCATTAAGACCCATGTTCTTCAGATCTTCTTCACCATACAGATGTGACAGGATTGCCCAGGTGCGACCGAAGACTTGATGGAGGTAGTAGTGGTTTTTCTTCACTGCATTGTGTGTGGCAGTCATGTTGTGAAGAAGTGAACCAAACTAACGCTTAACCCATTTGTGATTTCGATCCACCTTCTGGTGAAGACTAAGCAGAAGTTCACGGTCAGTCATCACGCGCGGAGCAGTGGCTTGAGGAGTGGACTTTGGTGCATTGGCAGAGTCATCATTGGTGGAATAAGATGCAGCTTTGCGAAACTGACCATCCAATGGACGAATGCCTTCATCTATTACAGCTGGTGCCTTGCCCTTTCCATCAACTGAGGAATATGTCTGCTTGAGGACTTCAATTGGGGGCAAGTAGCTGAGGTGATTCTGGAAATCAGCTTTGTAGTTGAGTGAAGACCTTGTCCTGAGGAATCTCATGATCCAAGGTGCATAAGGCTTCAGCTCAAATGGAGACAGTGCAACATTGGCCATAGTCCTCATGAAGAAATCGTGATAATTGACAGGAATGCCATGAACGATGTTGAATACCAGATTCTTCATGATGCCAACAATTTCCTCATCAGATGAGTCGTGGCCTTTGATAGGACTGATTGTCCTCGTAAGAATATGATAGACAGTTCTAGGCACGTACAACAATTCCTTCACGAGGAATTTGGTTCTTGGTGCTTAACCTGGCTTCAAATATTTCATCAGCACCTACATGTAATGATGTGTGAGCTCAGGTTCACTATAGATGCAGCGAGCTTCTTCAAGGGGAGGACTAAGTGGTAGAGCACGAAGCAATTCAGAGGCTGGTGCGGTGTAGTGAGTGTTTTCAGACATCCAGTCTAGCACCCATGAATTCACATCTTTAGCATGTCAATAGCATAGAATTGAAGAATCAGTTCTTCATTCCAATCGCAGATGTCAGAGCAAAAGTTTAGCAGTCCAGCATCGTGAAGAACACTGAGGACTGGTGCGAAGCATGGCAGAGATTCCATATCCACGTGAGGAATATGCTCATGGTAGAAGATCTTCTCCTTGTTGAACAGCACTGAGGAATAGAAATTGGCTTGACTAGCAGTCCAGAAACGCCTCTTCCTAATGCGAGCAGAGTCATATGGGTTGTAGTCTTTGAAGAATACGTGCTCGTCGAAGAAATCATCAGCCTTGAACTTTTGCTTGCGTGAGAATGGATCCTTTGGCTTCGGCAGAGGAGTGTCAGTGAGTTGCATCACGACCTCAGGAATCTCAATCGCAGGTTCTTCAGCCTAAGGAATTTCTGGTTCCTCCTCAGTGGCAGTCTACGTAGTTGGTTGTTCAGCAGCAGCAGTTTCTTCAGCGCTAGTGGCTGCAATTTCCTCATGGACAGATGTAGTGGGATGAGTTTCTTCAGAGCCCATGTGAACAGTTTGTGTGGGGGACTGAGGAATGTGTTGTAGAGGGGTGAACATTGGAGAGTTTGGATGCTGACTTTCCCAGAATTCATCACTGATTACGGGTGTGGAGCAGCCAATGTCCACATCTTCATCTTCCATTTCTTCAACGCCAGCCTCTTCAGCTGTGAACTGAGGCATAGGCAAGGAGATGATAGGAGTTGAAGGGATCGCATCCACTTCAATTTCTTCATCCAATGGTTCAGACGAAGCAGCAGAAGGAGTTTCTTCATCAGATCTGTTGGGGATCACATATTCTTCATCAAAGGAACGAGGTCCTTTGATGGCCTGGTTGAGATGGGAACAACAGCAATCGGGTTTGCAAATGAGCTTGTCATAGGCTTCATTTTCTTCGGAGCTGAAGAATCTGAAGCAGCTGATGCTTTCCTTTTCTTCACTGCAGCACGCTCTGTAGCCTTGGTCTTCTTCACATCTGATGCAGATGGAAGGATTGGAGTTGAAGTTGGTGCAGGAGCAGCTGAGGAATCTAGTTGATTTTCTTTAGGCACAACTGATGCAGTTTCCCTGAGTTCTTCAGTTTCTTCAGGCACACCACTAGTGGGTGCCCTGGCAATTTCTTCAGCGGTTGGAATGCAGTGATCAGCCCTGGAACTCACATTATCTTCAGCAGCCTGATTGTCATCAGCGGTGCTGGCATTTTCTTCAGTAGGCTGAGCAGATGCTTCAGCCTGAGGAATTTCTTGTTGCATTGGGGGTGCAACATTGGAAGTGAAGTTATCCGCAAGTTTCACAAAACGAACCTTGGCTCCAAGCCAATCAGCGCGATATGCGTCAAAGTCATCACTGAGTTTTTTAATCTCAGTCTGAATAGTGACAAGTTCTTCAGTTGTCATAGAGACAACATTTTTCTTCAGATAACGCTCTTTCTTGTACTGCGCTTTCTTGATCTGCCTGGCCTTCTCAAATTTCCACTTTTCTTCTTGAATGAAGTGGGTCAGCTTGTGACTCTGGCCAGGAGTCAGCTTGAAGTCAGGCAAGGGAGTGTTGGGGTCCTTGTGCCAATCATCAATGTAGTCGACGATCAGCTTGGGATCCAAAAGCAGTGGCACCTCTGATCCTTTGGCTCTAGCGGCCCTGACTTGCCTGTCTCTGATGATTTCTGCAAGTTCATCATCGTCAGCTTCGTCTTCATCAGACGGCACTTGGAAAGCGACTTGCTTCTTTTGAGGACTTGGGCATGGACCTCGTCCAACAGTGGCCTTTGTCTTCTGCAGTGAGGGGCCAACTGAGGAACTTGGTGCAGATGAGGAACTAGCTGAGATACCTGAGGCAATGGAGATGCCGACAGTCCTTTGGCACGAAGCGAGATGCACATGTGCTGAGGATTTTGTCGGAACAGCTGAAGGCTTTGGCGGAGGAGCTGAGGACTTTGGAGGAACAGGAGCAACATGAGGAATTGGACGTGAGGGCTTTGATGATTCTGGCCGTGAGGGCATTGCTGAGGAGCTTGGCCTGCGTGCAGGCTTCTTAGACACAGCCTTCTTTGGCTTGACAGCAGAGGCCTCAGCAGAGGCAGTAGCAGTAGCAGAGTCTTCATTGAATTTCCTCACTGCTTCTTTGGCTTGCTTAGCCAACTTGCCTTGGTGCTTGGCCCATTCATCAGGATAGTCCTCACCGCGCTTGAGGCTGGTGGGATCAGCGACTTGGCCAGGTGCCAATGGTGCTCTTGGGCATGGAGGATTGAGTGCAAATTTCTTCATATACTTAGGAGCAACATATCTGTACTCCCTCCATTCTCTTGCCCATCTCCTCTCTATCTTCTGAATGCGCACTTTGCGCTCATTCTTGGTTTCCTCAGTAGGTGTGCAGTACCCAGCATATATGTCATCAGGGATTTCAAACGCTGTATTTACCTCAGGCCTCTTTCCTCCCTTCTGTGGCCTTTTACCATCAGCCATTTTCTTCAGTTGAGGAATTTGAACAATCGAATTCTCTGAAGAAGTATGCAACTTTTCTCCGAGGAACGCTACAAATGAGTTAAGTTGATGAGAACCTAGTGATTCAGCAACTGACATGTGTACCTATGAACAGAGTATAGTTGCGAGGAATTTGGAGAGGTCATATGCGTTCTCAGAAGGTTTTTCAAAATGAACAAGTTTGAGGAATTTGACCAGCTGAGTCTTGAAGATTTTCACTAAGCGTTCTTTGTCTTAGGTTCTAGAGTTGTATAGATCGAAGATCCACACAATTGAGGAATCTTGAAGAAAAATGATGCTTAGAGAAACGAATCAAGAACAAATGACTTGTGAGGTGTTCAGTGTGTGAAGATATGAAGAAAAACACTTTTGAAGATTTTGTAAACCGGAGGGTTTTAGTCCATAGGACAACATACACAACAACAATCATACCATAGGCTAGCTTCTAGGGTTTAGCCTCTCCGATCTCGTGGTAGATCTACTCTTGTACTACCCATATCATCAATATTAATCAAGCAGGACATAGGGTTTTACCTCCATCGAGAGGGCCCGAACCTGGGAAAAACTTCGTGTCCCTTGCCTCCTGTTACCATCCAGCCTAGACGCACAGTTCGGGACCCCCTACCCGAGATCCGCCGGTTTTGACACCGACATTGGTGCTTTCATTGAGAGTTCCTCTGTGTCGTCGCCATCAGGAAGGATGCCTCGCCCCGTATTTAAAGACGGCACCGTTGCTAAGGGAGCTTTGGCTATCAGCCAAACCCTCCGGCTAGGTGGTTTTCTTATGACCGCCTGTTCGGCTTCTACGCCGACGATGACCTCTCGAGCCATCGAAAACAATCTTCATGTCAGCTTGGAACTCGCCGAGTAGTTAGATCCAATGGAGGTCTCCTCCATAAACGAGCTCTTGGATCGCTTCGCCGCCCTGGGAGTCGCTACGGATTACGACCAGATTGGGCCTAAACCCGATCTGAGAGAGATTAACTCTCCCCAAGTCACCCATCACGTGGCCGTGGTAGAGGGACAGTGCGGCGACCGTTCATCTATCTTTAAGGACTCGCTACGTCCGGATTCCCGATCCCTCCAAGCCGGATACCCGCGGAGAGGAGGATATCACTCAAGACCTGAACTTAGAGTCAGGCGACAGGCTGGATTCATTGGACAACATCCAGGAATCCAAATTTTCGAGTTCGGAAATTCCTCGGCCTCTGAGCCTCAGATGGGGTGAGGCTTCGGATTTAATTCCACCCACCCACCCCAACATAAGTGATCTATCCAAAATCAGGCAAGAACCCGATGAAACAGTACATCATTACTGGGCCAGATTCCTCCTGGTTAAGAACATGCTAAGGGACTGCCGTGAGGAAGACGCAATCTCAATCTTCTGCAATAATTGCACGGACAAGGGAATACTCAATACCATAAGTCGTCGTGATATTACACGCTTCGCTGACTTGGCGTCCATTGTACGAAAGTACTATGCGATGGAAAGCGCCTGGAAAACCGAAATAAAATTTTGGGACAATCCGACCCTGAATACAAACCCAGTCCGAAATAAAAGGGTGCATCATCACTAGACACCCGGGTCAAGCACTAAAAAGCAAAAACCCTCTACATGGCATGGAACCGTACTGGAAGGATGGCTTAATGGACCCTGTAAAATTCACAGTACAGAGGACGCCACACCAACTCACAGCCTCAGAGCATGTTGGATACTCCGGCAGGTGGCCAAAATTGGCGAAAATCTCCTAATTCCGGAGGCCACAGAGAGCCATCCCAGAGACAGCAATACGGTGTTAACAGTCTTCGAGACCTTCGCATCAAATAATATGCGAAAAAGGACACTCCGCAACCTTGCCGAAGTCTACCAAGTAGCAACAACAAACCCATGGAGTGACACGGCTATTACCTTTAACGCCAGTGATGAACCTAAATTCTGAACAGCCCGAGCACCAGCCGCATTGGTCCTCAGTCCAATAGTGGACGGCTTTCATCTTGCCAAGGTACTCATGGACGGCGGCAGCGGATTGAACCTCATTTATGAGGAAACCCTTCAAAAAATGGAAATAGACTGGAACCGCATTGAGCGAAGCAGCACAACCTTTAGAGGAATAATCCCCAGTCGGGAAGCACGCTGTATAGGAAAAATCACACTAGATGTGGTATTCGGCACGCCGGATAATTACAGGTCTAAAGAAGTCACGTTCCATGTGGCTCTGTTCAACAGCGGTTATCACGCACTGCTAGGGCGGGAAGCGTTTACAATCTTCCAAGCAATACCCCATTACGGGTACATGAAGCTCAAGATGCCCGGCCCTAACGGGATCATCACTCTTGCTAGTGATCCGGACATAGCACTCCGCGCCGAAAACAAGACAGCCACACTGGTCCTCGAGGCACTATTCAAAGCCCTAGCGGCTGAGGAACTGACTGCGCTGCGCTCTACGGTGAATAGGGACGATGTGGTACTAGACAAAAGATCCAAGTCCACCTCCTTTAAACCGGCGGATGAAATAGTCAAATTCCAAGTCCATCTAACGGACCCCAATAAAACAGCTTCCATCGGGGCACAGTTAAACCCTAATGTAGATGCCGCACTGCGAGAGTTCCTACGAGAGAACTGGGACATTTTCGCCTGGCACCCTTCAGACATGCCAGGAATCCCACGTAGGCTGGCCGAGCACAGCTTAAATATCCAAACAGGATTCAAACCTGTCAAACAGGCTCTTCGGCGTTTTTCCGAACCTAAGAGACATGCCATGGGAGAGGAGCTAGCAAAGCTATTGGAGGCTGGATTCATCAGAGATATAAAACATCTGGACTGGCTAGCAAACTTGGTGATGGTACCAAAGAAGGACAAATCCTGGCGCCTGTGTGTTGATTTTAAAGACCTTAACAAGGCTTGCCGAAAGGATCCCTTCCCCCTCCCCCGCATCAATCAAATTATCGATGCTACTGCAGGATACGATTCGTTGTGTTTCCTCGACACATATTCCGGCTACCATCAAATTAAGATGGCAGAACCAGACCAAGCCGCTACGACATTTATCACACCATACGGCCCATTCTGCTTCAACACGATGCCCTTTGGGCTCAAAAACGCAGGCACAACATATCAGCGCATGATTCAGACATGTCTGGCAAGCCAGATCGACAAAACAGTGGAGGCATATGTAGATGATGTGGTCATCAAAACAAGACATGTTGAATCTCTAGTAGACGACTTGAGGCTCACATTCGATAACCTCCGAACATACGACATCAAGCTCAACCCGGAAAAATGCGTTTTCGGCGTTCTAGCCGGAAAGCTCTTGGGCTTCATTGTATCCGATAGAGGAATTGAAGCAAATCCAGCCAAGATCCGAGCTCTGTCGCAGTTGGATATCCCAAAGGACCTCAAACAAATACAAAAGTTAACCGGATGCATGGCGGCTCTAAGCCGCTTTATCTCCCACTTGGGAGAAAAGGCCCTACCCCTTTACTGCCTCCTTCGGCGCACCGAACACTTCAAATGGACGGATGCAGCCACGGCCGGACTCGACGAAATAAAGGCCATACTAGCAACAAACCCAGTCTTGGCCGCGCCAAACATTGGCGAACCAATGCTATTATACATTGCAGAACACATCAGGTTGTAAGCGCAGTGCTCGTCGTCGAACGAGAAGCGGACGGACACAAATTCCCCCTTCAAAAGCCGGTCTATTATGTGTCCACTGTCCTCACTCCCTGCAAATCACGGTACCCGCATTATCAAAAGATTGCGTACGCAGTATTCATGGCGTCCCGGAAGCTACGACACTACTTTCAAGAGTGTTCAATAACAGTAGCCTCGGAAGTACCACTTAACGATATTATAAACAACCGTGACGCAACGGGCCGGATTGCAAAATGGGCCATTGAGCTCCTCCCGTTCGACATAAATTATAAGCGACGGCGAGCCATCAAGTCGCAAGTCTTGGCCGACTTCGTCGCAGAATGGACGGAGGCCGAACTCCCAAAAGAGTACAACACATATTCAAATTGGATCATGCATTTCGACGGCTCCAAGATGTTGGCCGGACTGGGGGCTGGTGTCGTTTTGACGTCCCCCACAGGAGACACAGTTCAATACGTACTCCAGGTTATGTACACGGACTCCAACAATGCAGCCAAATATGAGGCCCTTTTACATGGTCTCCGGATGGCAGTATCCATGGGCATTCAACGCCTAGAGGTGCACGGGGACTTGAACCTCGCAATATCCCAAATAAATGGAGACTTCGATGCCAAGGATCCAAAAATGGCAGCTTACCGCAACGCCGTCCTAAAAATGTCAGCTCGGTTCGAGGGGCTTGAATTTCACCATATAGCCCGGGAAAATAATCAGGCGGCAGATGTCCTGGATCGCATCGGCGCAAAACGCAATGTAGTCCCCCCCCCCCAACATCTTCTTGGAAAGGCTGTTCAAGCCATCCGTAGTATGGGAAGGGGAGCTGAACAATAATAGCCCGGACCCAACCGCACTGCCTAACACCGAACATTCTGACACAATCGGAGGCTCTGCCAATGAAATAACACCTTCAGCCCACATAATAATGGCCGTCATTGCCCCGTGGACAGAACCATTCCTCGCCTACCTTACCAGGCAGGAACTCCCCGAGGACCAAAATGAGGCACGCTGCATAGTGCGGTGATCCAAAGCCTACAGAGTCCACGAAGGAGAGCTTTATAAGAAAAGCACTATCGGAGTCCTTCAAAGGTGCATCTCCGAAGAGGAGGGGCAGAACCTCCTGGCTGAAATTCATGCCGGACTCGGCGGTCATCACGCTGCAGCTCGGTCCCTTGTAAGCAAGGACTTCCATACAGGCTTTTATTGGCCGACGGCCCGGGCAGACGCTCAGGACTTGGTCCAACGATGCACCGATTGCCAGCTTTTTGCAAACCAAAGCCATATGCCACCCACCGCCCTCCAAACTATCCCCATTACTTGGTCCTTTGCGGTTTGGGGGCTTGACATGGTTGGACCCCTTAAAGGCGGAACCCACAAGCAAAAATACTTACTGGTCATGGTGGATAAGTTCACCAAATGGATAGAAGCCAAGCCTGTTAAGACGGCCGAATTCGGACCGGTGATAGACTTTATATCCGGAGTTGTACACCGTTACGGCGTCCCCCATAGCATCATCACTGATAACGGCACGAACTTCACGGCCGACGAGGTAAAACTCTGGTGCAAAAACATGGGCATCAAGCTCGATATGCTTCCGTCTATCACCCACAAACTAACGGCCAGGTCGAACGTGAAAATGGTCTTATCATGAGCGGCATCAAACCCAGATTAGTGCGGTCCCTCAAGGAATCTAACACGCACTGGGTAGAGGAGCTCAACTCCGTACTCTGGTGGCTGTGGACCACTTCGAATCGCACCACCGGATACACACCATTCTTTATGATGTACGGCGTAGAGGCAGTTTTGCCTTGCGACATAATTCATGACTCACCTCGAGTGCGCATGTACGAAGAAAGAGAAGCCGAGCTCGATCGGCAGGACAGCTTGGACGCATTGGAGGAGGAGCATGACGTGGCAAAAGCCCGTTCCGCATTCTATCAACAGCAGGCTCAAAGATACCAAAGCAGAGAAGTATGGGCCAAAAATTACAACGTTGGCGAATTACTCCTACGACTACCGGACAAGAAAAAGGACAAACTCAAGCCCAAGTGGGAAGGTCCCTTCATAATTGACCAAGTCCTGACTGGTGGATCGTACCGCCTGCGGGATGCATCGGATAACTGACTCGAGCCGAACCCATGGAACGCAGCCCGTCTCCGAAGATTCTACGCCTAGCGCCGGACTCTGTGTTCATCTCCTTCCTCTGTCCATTTTTTATATATTTTCTGTCTTACATTTCTCTTCTTCTCTCTCCCTCTTATTGCCTTTAAAGGCTCATAAAGTGACACGCTATCCGCGCTCATTAAACCTGGGGGCTTCTTTAAACAGAAGCTTATTCATACGGGCTTCATGCCCAACACATGTGTCACACTTCTGCATGTACCTTTTATTCACCATTATATGCATCGATATGACTTAAGTTTTGGCCAAGCTGGGTTGCCTGGCTCCTGTGCTTACCCCTACGTTATCGATTGTTCGGCTAGGTGGTAAAGGGAGCACCTCTGCGATTGTTACTGCCGGGTCAGTCGGACGTGTACCTCCGACTGGGTGAAGCCGAAGCTAGCGTTCTTAAGGGAATATTCGGTCGGTGAACTAAAGATGATCTTTTTTTATTATTATCTATACGCCCCCAGATGTTTTTCCTGCATTTCTTTTCACAGCATGGACATGCACCTTAGGGCATGCCTCCCAGGGAAAGGAACCCCTAACGGAACTATTCTCCCTGGAAGATGTTTCTTACTAACCATGTAATATAACATAACTAGTCGGGCACTTGTCTGTTAACGCACTAACGACCCCTACGCCTGGTCTCCATGCATTCCCCGGTTCCTATATAACCGCATGGGAATTCGGACACACTCCGGACCGTCAGGTCCCGAGGCTGAAGCGAAAAGTTCGGCCATGACAAATGATCTACAATCCGGCAAGAAGGCATTATAAATGTCAATTAAATTACATAGTCATTTTGACTGATTGTATTCCTCTTCAATACCATCTAATAGGCTATCTAATTTACAGTCATGCTGGGAATACATTGCGGCCAAATCTACTTGGCCATATACTAAGCTTACAGGGATCTCCTTCCCATCGGGCCCTACAGGACCGACCTCGGCCATGTGGTTGGGGTCAGCCTTTGCGTACCGCATCTTCACCATGGCCCGGGCCTCCCTAGCGCCTTGACGGCAGGCCAATATCTTCCATAATCGGAAGCGCCGCCGTGCTCCCTTTAGCTTCTCTATAAGCTCTCCAAGACCTTTGGGCATGGAGACGGATGGCCACAGGGCCTGGGCGACGCCTCGCATCGCCTGCCGAACTCGATCGAGCAGTTGCGAGAGCTCGGGAAGAAGGTCACCCGTAGAACTGGGCATCTCCTCTGCAGGACGACCTCTTAGCACACCTACAGACATTGCTCTGTTAGTCGACTTCCCCGCCGAACTTTCTTTCAAAGGTTCGTTCAAGCACTTACTAAATATGCCGCGCCGAAGCCGCTGATTCTCCTTCACGAAGTCTGACAGCTGGGCACGAACATCTTTCAACTCGACGCCCAGCTTGGTGTTGGCATCTTGGAGATCGTTCTTCTCCTGTCTCACCTTTGTCAGCACCTTCTCACCAGCCTTTAGCTGGCGTAGGAGGTGTCGCCTTTCCGGATTTAATCCGGCGCCATCTGCAATTTCATTTGTCAGATTCGCACCCATGTCGTGCTTCGCAAAATACTTATCTTTCAAAGTGTATATTACCAGAGGGGGTCTCCTTGGGCTCCCCTGTCGTGGCTAGTGCGGCCTCAAGTTGGGCTTTGCACTCTTCCAGCTCCTTGGACAGTAGGGAATTCTTTTCTATAAGAACATGCATAACAAATGATCCTTAAATCAGTTATTCTAATTGTTTCAAGTCTCGGGGGCTACTGATATATATATATATATATAATTACCAAAAATTTCATACCCGTATGTCTTTTACATATTGCCCCGTGGCTCTGGCTAGACCATTTTGAGCGGCACGGAGGTACGCATCTCCCGAATTGAAGGCATCTAACGCCCCTTGGGAGAAACAAGCGTCGCGAAGAATTGTCCGGTGACGCCTGTGGTTCATGGCACTCTCCACCTCAGAGTTGGTGGCAGACAACCCGTCCACATCCTTTGTCGGAGGAGCGTCTGGCGCGTGCCTTGCGTTCGCCTTCGCCTCTGGACCAGGCTTTGGAGCCTGGCTGGTGGAGGCATGATTGGTAGCCTCTCCGGATATAGTCCGGCGAGGTCTCTTCGTCCTGAAGAGAGCATGAGTGTCAATGGGACTCAAAGGTATAACACCTGTGATAAGGGGGCGCGCCATACGTTTGCGCTGACGCCTCGGTCCGGACTGCACTTCTTTGATGCCCATGGGGCCCTGCGGCCCCTCATTGGCTTGTCGCTGCAGGTTCGGCCTTCCGCTTTAAAAACCTCCCCTGCAAAGTTCGGTTGCAGTCAGGAAACTGAAAACATGAGAGGGCGGGCACCTATTCGGGGTACTGGGGCTTCGATCTTAGTTACCTGGGAGGCCGGGATTAGCCCTGGGTAATCGGCTGTAATGGCCACGAAGGCATTGTCCTTGCTCAATTGATGGAACACTCCATCAATCAGCTCCACAGATATGTCCGGATCCTCTTGAGAGACCGGGTCGAGGGACCGTCCTGGGTCCTCGGGTTGTGGAGGAGGGCTACTTATTTCCTTAACAGCCCGGCGCAGTTCCTGCGTTGAAGTCGTCAAACTGAATATTTAACAATGGGAATACAAAATGGATGGGCAAGTAAATACGACCGCTTACCCAGCTTGGGGGATTATGCATAGAGAATCCACCCTGTGGGTTGACGTGGAGAAATTCCTGCTCTTCTCCCTTATACAAAGTGGACAAGATCTTTAGTAGAGCGGCAGCTGAATCCGGCCCCTTACCGCCGTAGCGGGTGGCGTCGTCCTCCCCGTTGAAGTCCCACATGGGGTGGCTTCTACACTGAAGCGGTTGCACCCCCCGCATAATGCATTCGTCCATAACCCCGATCATGGTTAGTCCGGAATGGGCTAACAATCTTATTCGGCCCATCAGGTAAATGATGTCCCTGTCACTTTCCCTCTGAGGGCTCCGTGGACGCCAGCTTAGGTGCTTCTCTAAGGGAGCACTGTCGAATTCAGGGAGGCCGATCCGGACAGGATCCGGCAGCGGGACATCTTCTATATAAAACCATTTCGAGGGCTAGTCTTCGGACGCCTTCTTTGGGGTTCCGGACAGATATCCGGTCCCGGTGATGCGCCACACTTCGGCTCCGCCCACTTGATACATTGACCCCTCCTTAGAGCGGGGCACAAGGCAGAATAACCTCTTCAATAGCCCGAAATGAGCCTCGATACCCCAAAACAGCTCGTAGAGGACTACGAAGCCCACGATATGCAATACGGAGGCAGGCGTGAGATTGTGTAGCTGGAGGCCATAGAACTCCAGGAGCCCCCGGAGAAATGGATGGATTGGAAATCCGAGCCCCCTTATTAAATAAGGGATGACGCACACCCGCTCTCCTTTGGAGGGATTAGGGGCACTCTCTGCTTGCTCTCCGCCATTATAGACGGCAAGGCCGGCTCGAACCGGAACCATATAGGCCAGGGGAAGAAATCCCTTGGTATGGAGCATCACTAGCTCGCTATGCGGGATGGAGCATCTCTCCCAATATCCAGGCCGAGGGCTGGAAGGGCGAGAGGAGGAGTCGCGATGGCTGGCCATGGTGGAATGGACCTTTGTCAGATGCGCTCTGATGAACACTCACGAAGGGGGAAGATGTGGTTTGGATCTAAATCCTCGTCCCCTTAAATAGGTCAGCTCATTTACGCGGCTAGGGGTGTGAATGTAAAAAACACTCAGACTTTTCATATTCGTTTGACACGTGGGAAGCGGCCATTATTGGGCATAGAAGCCAAGGAGCGCAACATCTACAAGAAACTGGACTTTATTCAACAGGTACTCAGAATTTGGAGTAGAACCCGACTTGCAATGCCGAAGACAATCTGCGCGCCGGACTCATCGTCATTGAAGCCTGGTTCGGGGGCTACTGAGGGAGTCCTGGATTAGGGGGTGTCCGGATGGCCGGACTATACCTTCAGTCGGACTCCTGGACTATGAAGATACAAGATTGAAGACTCCGTCCCGTGTACAGAAGGGACTTTCCTTGGCGTGGAAGGCAAGCTTGGCGGTACGGATATGTAGATCTCCTACCATTGTAACCGACTTTGAGTAACCCTAACCCTCTCCGGTGTCTATATAAACTGGAGGGATTTAGTCCGTAGGACAACATACACAACAACAATCATACCATAGGCTAGCTTCTAGGGTTTAGCCTCTCCGATCTCGTGGTAGATCTACTCTTGTACTACCCATATCATCAATATTAATCAAGCAGGACGTAGGGTTTTACCTCCATCGAGAGGGCCCGAACCTGGGTAAAACTTCGTGTCCCTTGCCTCCCGTTACCATCCGGCCTAGACGCACAGTTCGGACCCCCCTACCCGAGATCCGCCGGTTTTGACACCGACACGGGCCCTCTCGATGGAGGTAAAACCCTATGTCTTGCTTGATTAATATTGATGATATGGGTAGTACAAGAGTAGATCTACCACAAGATCGGAGAGGCTAAACCCGAGAAGCTAGCCTATGGTATGATCGTTGTTCTGTATCTTGTCCTACGGACTAAAACCCTCCGGTTTATATAGACACCGGAGAGGGTTAGGGTTACACAAAGTCGGTTACAATGGTAGGAGATCTGCATATCCGTATCGCCAAGCTTGCCTTCCACGCCAAGGAAAGTCCCTTCCGGACACGGGACGAAGTCTTCAATCTCGCATCTTCATAGTCCAGGAGTCCGGCTGAAGGTATAGTCCGGCCATCCGGACACCCCCTAATCCAGGACTCCCTCAGTAGCCCCTGAACCAGGCTTCAATGACGACGAGTCCGGCGCGCATTGTCTTCGGCATTGCAAGGCGGGTTCCTCCTCCAAGGACTTCATAGAAGATTTTGAACACAAAGATAGTGTTCAACTCTGCTAAATAAGTTTCCACATATCGCCATAGAGAGAATAACAATTACACAAATCTAATCTGCTGACGTATTCTGTAGTGTGACACACCACGGCCAAGCCTTTATCCGAGTCGTTTTATTATCCCACCTCAGCGCGTCATGCGAGGCGGTTTCCTTGGCACATCTTGTTAAAGTAGAGATCGTGTCCCCTTTTTCCGGGATTCTCATCAATACGGGCGTGGGTAACGCAACCACTTCTAGGACTCCTAGATTATAGGCAAGTCCAAACGGACATGGAGAGGACGCTTGATATTCACCCTCTTTATAAAGGGACAAGGCTTTTATTTTTCCCTCCCGTGCTCAATCGAATCCTTCCCCCACCTCAAGCTCAAACGCCCAAAGCTCAGGTCAGGTGCTCCGAACCTTCAGTCATGTCCAGATCTAGCCTTCAAGGTCGATGGGTGCCTTCCTCCGTCACGGAAGAAGACATCAAAAAGTTGAGGGAGGCCAGATATCTGACCGCCAAGATCTTGCATCGGCTGCCTCCCCGAGGGCAGGCCATCCCCACCCCCGAACCCAACGAAAACGTCATGTTCGTTTCCCACTTCCTCCGAGGTCTAGGCCTTGCTCTGGATCCTTTCGTCAGGGGTTTGATGTTTTATTATGGGCTAGACTTCCATGATCTACCTCCGGACTCCTTTCTTCATATCACGACATTTATTGTCGTGTGCGAGGCCTTCCTCCGAGTTACCCCTCACTTTGGCCTATGGCTCAAGACCTTTGAAGTAAAGCCGAAGATGATCGAGGGGAAACATGCAGCGTGTGGAGGTGCCTCAATACGCAAGATGACGGGAGCTCCATTGCCCAAAGGTTCCATCCCAGAGGTGTCTGAATCGTGGCAACAGGAGTGGTTCTACATCACGGCTCCTAGAAGTGCCAAGTGGGCGGCCGCCCCTGTTTTCCGCTCGGGCCCTCCACCACAACTGATGTCATGGATCAGCAGAGGTTTGAGCTAGGGTCCAGCCAAGGACGTGCCTATACTGCAAAGCCGCATTCGAGATCTCTTCAATGGAGATTTCAGTTTGGTTGCGATAATACAAGTTATGCTGGTTCGTCAAGTCCAGCCTTGCAAACACCGGCCTCTTCGCCTGTGGGAGTTCAATCCCGAGGGACCGCGTGTCATTCAAAATTTTCTCGGCCTGACGCATGAGGAGATGTACAAGTCATTCTTCGGACCTCAGGTGGAGTGTCCGGAAATCACCGAGGACGTGGGCCTGAGTAGTAACCGCACCGCCGAACAGGTAAGGCATCTTCCGGCCGAACATACTATCTCTCCTATGTTACGAAGTTATTTCTGAGAGTTCGCTTTTTGACCAGGACTGGCTAACAAAGGCGAAGTTGATTCGGTGTTCGGCCCCGCTCCCTGAGGGTTTGGAAAATCCGGTATTGGAAAAGATGCTCCAGAGCGCACCTTGCACGGAGCCCTTGAAGGAAGATACTGTGGAGGATAATACGGGCGGACGCGGGCCCCCAACGCTGCCCATTCTAACCGAGGGAGCGAGCGTCTCCATGAAGGAAGATGACCAGAAGAGGAAAAGGACTGCGCCCGGGGATTCGGAAGCCGAAGCTTCCAAACGGGAGAAGAAGTCTCCCATAGAGGGTCCTACCTTGGGGGACGCTGTCGCCGCACAAAGTCCGCGGGGGGATCAATTCTCCCGCGAGTCATAAGTGACCCGAAATACTTTAATAGAACAGATATGCCATCCTTTTCTTCTGAGAAAATAACCACCGCATATATCTTTGCAGTTCGGGCCTTAGCCCCTCTCAAATGAGCTCATCTTCGGGGGATCTTCTTCCAGAGATGATGGAGAGTGAAACGCCTCCTCCAGACTCCTCCGCTCCGGAAGCGGGCGACCCTGAAGTGTCGTCGCGGAGGGCCTCTCCGAGTCCGGTGAGGCCAGAAGATAATCCCATTGACCCCCGAAGCTCCCAGTGTCTGGCTCCCGAAGAGAGCAGACAAAAGTGTCCAGCACCGTCTAGTGTGCGATCGGATGTTCTGAGGGAGCTAGTGGGGCGAGCGGCCATCTCAGATGAACACCGTGTGCTGATGAATACGGTGATGGAGAGAATCTCGTCCGCCGAAAGTGGATTGCATGAAGTTTTTATGAGTCTACTGACAGGCTTTGAGGTACATAAAAGAATGTATGATAGTCCTGCACATGCTAGGTGTGCCCTGTGTAGATAGTAGCCCTTGAGACTCTGGTTGTCATCGGAAACGATGATGAACAGAGGATCATATTCCCAGGTAATAACCATACTGCCTCTATGTGCAGGTGATGGAAGCTCTGGTGGCTAGCCGGACTAGTGAGTTTGCCCATTTAGAACAACAGTTGGATGCGGTGGACGCCGACATCGAGCTTGTTAACAAAAGGCTTGACGAGGCACATGGTAAGTGTCATTATTTGGTAAACTCCACATAGGAAGAGCAGCATGATGCCAGTATCTTTAATATGTTGTGACTGCAGATGGGGCTGCCACTGTTGAAGCCTTGCGGGCAGAACTTGCCCGAGCCAAGGAACAAGTGAGGTTGGGTAATGCGGCTGCTTTGAAGGCGGCCGAAGAGTTGCAAGCCGAGAAGGCCGCGCATGGCGAGAGTCGAGACAAGATGGCCAAGATGGCCATAGAATTAAAAGCCGCCGCTGACCATTGCCGGGTTCTTGAAAAGGAAAACCAAGCGAAGGCATCGGACCTTGAGAAGGCTGCTGCGACGAGAAAAGACCTCCGCTCTGCTATGAGGGCGAAGAAGGAGCTGCGGGAAGCCGGGGATATTGTAGCTGGGAAATCCTTTATGTTGCGGAGGAAGTTCGGAGATCCACGGTATGCCCCTCTGGATCGGCTGTGGAGTTCGGAGGATGTGTATATGGATTTGGCGGCGAGCGCTGCCGATGCGGCCAAGTACTTCCAGGGTCAAACGGACCATGAAGTAGATCGGCTGTTTTGGAGACAATTCCATTCTCCCGAGGGTCCGCTTTCATTGACTGACCAATTAGCCGAATGGGCCGAACTAAATAGGTTGTCCGGACTCTCCATGAGGTTTGTTGTGGATCAGCTATGGCCGGAAAGGTCAAAACCGAATAGCTATTTTAGCTTGGTGCAGCAGTTCCTTGACGTGGTGTCGCGCATTAATGCGATGAAGAGGTCGGCGTGCATAGAGGGCGCACGGATGGCCTTTGCCCGTGTTAAAGCATATTGGGCGGAGATGGATGCTACCACTGTTGCGGTGCGGGATTCGGCCATAGGTCGAAGGGCTGCTGAGCACTACTTTGAAGAAGTTCTTGAGGGTGCTCGTTTGATAGAGACCTAGTGCTCAAAAAATATTATGTTTGAGTGATATGTAATCTCATTGTAAGCGAAATGCTTTTATAAATTTTTATAAGGCTATTTTTATACTTTTGCCTAAAAGTAATATGATGCCTCCTGGGCGGCCGTTTATGTATACATGTGTATAACCTGAAAGATTGCAGTCGTTGGCTTCAACCCCCACGCATATAATGCGGAGGTGCTCGCAAAAACACACGTTCACACTTAACCCAACATCTTGGTCCTATTAAGGAGGTGATAGCGGAGCGAGCGAGGCAACCGGACTATAATGCTTTAACACTTTCACTTAGCCATAGGAGTTTGACAGTGGGGCTAATAGATAGCCCCTGGTGGCTCCGCACTCTCCCGATCCCGGGGTGCGTACATGCCTGGCCGGAAAACGGCCCTTCGTTAAGGCGGAGGAATTCTAACATTCCAATAGGTCATCGAGTGGTTGACCAATCTCACGCTATATCATGACAGTCAGTTTTTGGCTTTCTCTACTGAGGTGCTCGTCCGGATGAACTAGGGCACAATCACAGTAGTTCTCCTAGTGCTACCTTAGCCAGTAAAGCGGAACGTAAGGCACCAAAACACAGGAGCTGGGCACACCCAACATTTAACCAAAGACAATGATTCGGAGCTGATGCATATAGGGCCAAACTCGCGACGCCGAACACTCCCTAAGGTATTCGGTCTTTGTGGTATAAACCGGGCCCAAATAATGGCCTTTGTAAGAAGCCCCTTGTGTCCAGGTACGTGCATTGTTCTGGCATGGCCACATGCCAAGACGTCAGCATCCTTCTCAATAGTGGATATGTATCAACAAGAGACAGTAAAAAAGGTTTACGCAGGGTCTTAATCTAAAAAGAATCCTTGGAGCGGGTCCTTGCTGCACGTCTGCGCCTGTGTCTCCGTTGTGCCGTATCCTGGACGGGTGTAGCACGATGATCGTCTGTAAAAGAGAGGAGTTTAGGTGAAAAAGTTGTCATGCAAAAAGATAGTTTTTTAAAGAAACCATGTATAATTCAAGATGAGAAGAAATTGCCACTTGTCTACGCGCGTTGAGCCCCTTGTATTGACAAATAGGGGTGTGACTATTTATTCGGTATAAGTAGCGGCGCCGGACTCGATTAGTTATGCCTGAGGTCTTAACGACCTATTGGATGCTTTCGCTGGTCCGGGCGCCTTTAGTGTGCGGCTGCCAAGGCAGCCTCACTCTCTTCGGCGTGCAGAGATCGCTTGATATTTCCGTGCACTGAAATGATGCCACGTGGACCGGGCATCTTGAGTGTGAGGGAGGTGTAGTGTGGTATTGCATTAAAGCGAGCGAAAGCTTCTCGTCCGAGTAGTGCTTGATAGCCACTTTGAAACGGAGCGATGTGGAAAGTTAGATGCTCGCGACGGAAGTTATCGGGGGAGCCGAATATAACTTGTAGTAGGAGGGAGCCCGTACAACGAGCCCCTGGGCCTGGCGTTACTCCTTTAAAGGTAGTATTGCTATGGCAAATTTGTGTTGGGTCTAACCCCATCCCGCGGATTGTATCCTGATATATTAGGTTTAGGCTACTGCTGCCGTCCATCAAGACTCTTGTGAAGTGATATCCACCAATTACTGGGTCTAATACCAGGGCAGCCCATCCTGTGTGTCGGATACTTGCTGAGTAATCGCGATGGTCGAAAGTGATCGGTTGAGACGACCAGTGGCAGGACTTCACGGTGACAGGCACTTGGGTATATTTTCCTGGGAGTGCCGCATTGTCCTTGATCACGTGTAACACGTTTACTGTTTTGACTTCTGGTGGAAATTTCTTTTGTTCCCCCGTGTCTTGCTTGGGGGGCTCGTCCTCGTCTTCACTTGGTGTATCCTCCCCCTTGTGTACGGTGTTGTAACACCCTCGATGCGACTATAGCTCCCACGTGTCGAGGCACGACTTAGAGACATAATTGCATTGAAGGCATATGTCGCAAGTTAGGCAATCTTCACAACATCCCATGTAATATGAATAATAAAGGGGAGATAACATAGTTGGCTTACACTCCCACGTCAATCAAGTACATAAATAACATTACATCATCCAAACACTCATGGCCCGACTACGGCGCCAAAATAAAAGATAACCCAACAAGCGACACGGTCCCGATCACCCCCAACTGGGCACCACTACTGATCATCAGGAAAGGAAACATAGTAACGTTGAGAGTATTCGTCGAACTCCCACTTGAGCTCAAACGCGTCTCCTGGAGCGGAATCATCGGGCCCTGCATCTGGTGTAATAGTAATCTGTGAGCCACAGGGACTCAGCAATCTCGCACCCTCGCGATCAAGACTATTTAAGCTTATAGGTAAGGCAATGTAAAATATATATGTGGAGCTATAGCAAGCGACTAGCAAATATGGTGGCTAACTTATTCGCAAAAGAGAGCGAGAAGAGGAGGCAAAGCACGAGCGAGAAACTAGAGAGCAACCTGCGCAAACATTACTCCAACACCGTGTCCACTTCCCGGACTCCGCCGAGAAGAGGCCATCACGGTAACACACTCAGTTGATTCATTTTAATTAAATTAAGGTTCAAGTTATCTACAACCGGACATTAACAAATTCCCATCTGCCCATAACCGTGAGCACGACTTTTGAAAGTTCAAATCCCTGCAGGGGAGTCCCAACTTAGCCCATGACAAGCTCTCACGGTCAACGAAGGAACAGACCTCCTCCCAAGACGTTCCGATCAGACTCGGTATCTCGGTTATTCAAGACACTTCGACAGGTTAAAACAAGACCAGCAACACCGCCGAATGTGCCGACAAATCCCGATAGGAGCTGCACATATCTCTTTCTCAGGGCACACTCAGATTGTCTTAGGTACGGGTAGGCCAGCCTAGAGTTGCCCCTAGTGGCCACCTGCAGCTGACAGGTGGACCAACACTCAGAGGGGCACTGGCCCGGGGGGGGGGGTTTAAATAAGATGACCCTCGTGCTCCGGAACCCCAAGGGAAAAAGAGGCTAGGTGGCAAATGGTAAAACCAAGGTTGGGCATTGCTGGAGAAGCTTTAATCAAGGCGAACTATCAAGGGGTTCCCATTATAACCCAACCGCGTAAGCAACGCAAAATCCGGGAACATAACACCGATATGACGAAAACTAGGGCGACAAGAGTGGAACAAAACACTTGGCGAGAGGCCTAACCTTCCACCCTTTACCAAGTATATATATGCATTAAGATAACATGGCAATATAATGATATCCCAACAAGTAAAATAATGTTCCAACAAGGAACGGTCTCCAATCTTCACCTGCAACTAGCAACGCTATAAGAGGGCTGAGCAAAGCGGTAACATAGCCAACCAACGGTTTGCTAGGACATGGTGGGTTAGAGGTTTGACATGGCAATTTGGGAGGCATGATAAGCAAGTGGTAGGTATCATAGCATAGGCATAGCAAAAGAGCGAGCATCTAGCAAAGCAAAGATAGTAGTGATTTCGAGGGTATGATCATCTTGCCTGCAAAGTTGTCAGAGTTGACTGGATCCTCGAAAGCAAACTCAACGGGCTCCTCGTTAGCTAACTCGTCTCCCAGCTCTACCCAAACAAGACAAACAAGCAACAAGGACACAATCAACCACGTGCAAGGACCAAACAATATGATGCAATGATGGTATGCTATGCAGGATGCGATGCGGGGTGCATATGCAAGATTTGACAAGGGATGCATGAAACTGGCCTCAACATGGAAATACAAGTGTGCCACTGGAAAGATGAGATGAAATCGCTTGAAAATGATATAAAGAACGTCGGAATCGGAGCTACGGTTTGGAAATAGCAAGCGATTCAAATATGGCACCGGTCTGCGATTTACAGCAAGTAGCCATCTAAATGCAACGAAATGAACAAGCTACAGCACCCAAACATGACAACAAAATTCATGGCAGGGATGCATTCAAGATGCTTAACAAAAGTCTAGCACTGAGCTACGGCCAATTCTTCCATTAACAGGTTCAAACAAGCATGGCAAAAATGCATATGACAAACAGATCTCAGACTTAGTAAAATTAACACTTGTCTGGAATTTCACATCAGGTAGCACTCTTCGGAGCAAAAAAACCACATGCTACAGGACCTGAACATGGCAAATTAAAGCATGGCATAGAGCTACTCAAAGAGCTTAACAAAAATCCCTTAGTGACCTTGAGTCAAAAGGGATCAGAAAATACAATTGCAAGCATGTGAACATAGCAAAAACATAATCAGTTTTCAAACTTAGTGAAAACTGGAACATGCTGAAACATAACTCAAGTAGGCATGTTTACGAGCTCGATGCACTCACTACGGAGCAAGTCATGACCAACTAAGCATACTTCTATCAAGAACACACAAAATGCAAGCTATACATGGCAAGAACAATAACATAGCATGCATGGATCAACTACAACATCATCGGCAAAATTGCAAACAAGTTGACAATCTGCCCAGATTCACAAAGTAGCAAAAGTAGAGCTTGATTGACTCAAGCAAGGGTGCTCCATAATTGCAAACAAAGACATGGATGAATAGAGCACTACAATATTAACAAAACATCCTTACTGATCATCCTCAAAAGAGGCACCGATCACTCGGAAACAACATGAACATATGGCATCATGAGATAAACAGCTCAAGGACTTAGTGGAAATGCTAAGTCCCTGAAAACAGAATTAACAAGTGCACCACTTTGCAAGATTGTGCTCGTCACCACACACATCACAAAAATACATGGGTTGCACCTCTGGAAAGATGACAAAACCCTTAACAAAACATATGTAGAGCATCAGGGCATATCATGCACACATTAATCATGGCAAAAATGACAAAAAAACCTAAATGGAGCAGCAGATCTGATAATTATCTCAAGTAGCCTCCTTCTAATAGCATTTCGGGCATCAAGTTGAACTCAAATGAAAATGATGCAATGGAATGAAATGTTGTACTCTCTGAGATGAACATTTTGATATGCTATATGCATGAATCGGAGCTACGGATGCAAAGTTACGAGGCCATGAACATGAGCACATGGATCTACGATTTTTAGGACTTAGTAGAAAAATTAGACCTCGCGGGAAACGGGACGAGGAGGACCCGGGACGAGGAGATCCGGGGAACGGCGCGGGCGTTTGAATCGGGGACTGGTGGATCGGGTCCAACCTCCCCAGATCCGGCCAGCAAGGGAGGAGGACTCCGGCGAGGCGGCTCGCTCCGGCGACGAGGAGGACGGCGGAGGGCGGCGGGGTCGCCGGAGGGGAGGCGAGGGGCGGCCGGGTCGATGTGGTGGCGGAGCGGCGGCGTCGAGGCGGGGCAGCGGAGGCGGCGGCGCGGTCCGAGTGGAGCGGTCGGCGGCGCGGCGGAGGGCGACGAAGCGGCAGCCGGGTGCGGGGAAGAAGGCGGTGGCGGGCGCGGGCGAGGCGGCCCGGTTCGGCGCGGAAGAGGGCCCGCCTCAGACCTGGGCGGGCCGGAGGCGAAGAGGTCCCCGCGGGGGGACACGTGGCGGCGGCTGACTGGGTCGGACATTGTCCGGCTCCGTCCGGACACGTCCGGCGGCGGCGGAGACGGATTTTTTTAGGGTTTCGTCTGTCATTTTGAGTGGGGGTCTTTAAATAGAGGTAGAGGGAGCTAGGAGAGTCCAAATGAGGTGCGGTTTTCGGCCACGCGATCGTGATCGAACGCTCTAGACGATGGAGCAGGTTTAGGTGTGTTTTGGGCCAAAATGGAGGGGTGTTGGGCTGCAACACACACGAGGCCTTTTCGGTCCCTCGGTTAACCGTTGGAGTATCAAACGAAGTCCAAATGATACGAAACTTGACAGGCGGTCTACCGGTAGAAAACCAAGGCCGCTTGGTGAAAGTGCAACTATCCCTAGGTGGTTTTGGTAATTCATAACAACATATAGCTCATTGAGCTAATGCTATTTCAAGATGATTATTTCAGGAAAGCTCATTGATTGGCATGGCATGGATGTGAAAGTGGAACCCTCAAAATGCTAAGGAAAAAGGATTGGCTCAAGCTCAAAAGCTCAAGACTCTTCATTTTATATTTTAGTGATCCAAGATCACATTGAGTCTTTAGGAAAAGCCAATACTATTAAGGAGGGATGAGGTGTTGCTTAATGAGCCTCTTGCTTCATGTGCTTAGTGATATGCTCCAAAACCCTCAACTACTTTCCCATATCCACATATGACCTAAACCCTAAGCCAAACTCGGTCCTACCGATTCTTCCTATCCGGCGCCACCGAGTTTCATTTGTCATAAGCCACTGCCAAACCCTAGCAATTCGGTCCTACCGATAGGGATCTCGAGATGCGGTTGCAAACTCTCTGTTTCCCTTTCGTAACTTTTCGGTCTCACCGAAAGAGCGAATCGGTCCCACCAAGATTGCAATGTAAACTCAGTGTTTCCCCTTTGTAACTTTTCGGTCTCACCGAGTTCCACTCGGTCCCACCGAAAGAGCAAATCGGTCCCACCGAGTTTGCCTGACCAACTCTCTAGTTAGCTAATTACCAAATTCGGTCTCACCGAGTTTGTGTAATCGGTCTCACCGAGATTACGTTATGCCCAAACCCTAACCATATCGGTCCTACCGAGTTGCATGTCAGTCCCACCGAAAATCACTAACGGTCACTAGGTTTACATTTTCGGTCCGACCGAGTTTATTGATTCGGTCCCACCGAGATTGGAAAACTGTGTAACGGTTGGATTTTGTGTGGAGGCTATATATATACCCCTCCACCTCCTCCTCATTCGAGGAGAGAGCCATCAGAACACACGCACCATTCCAACTCATATGTTCTGAGAGAGAACCACCTACTCATGTGTTGAGACCAAGATATTCCATTCCTACCATATGAATCTTGATCTCTAGCCTTCCCAAGTTGCTTTCCACTCAAACCTTCTTTCCACCAAATCCAAATCCTATGAGAGAGAGTTGAGTATTGGGGAGACTATCATTTGAAGCACAAGAGCAAGGAGTTCATTACCTACACACCATTTGTTACTTTTTGGAGAGTGGTGTCTCCTAGATTGGCTAGGTGTCACTTGGGAGCCTCCGACAAGATTGTGGAGTTGAACCAAGGAGTTTGTAAGGGCAAGGAGATCGCCTACTTCGTGAAGATCTACCGCTAGTGAGGCAAGTCCTGTGTGGGTGATGGCCATGGTGGGATAGACAAGGTTGCTTCTTCGTGGACCCTTTGTGGGTGGTTGCTTCTTCGTGGACCCTTCGTGGGTGGAGCCCTGTGTGGACTCGCGCAACCGTTACCCTTGGGTGGAGCCCTGTGTAGACTCGCGCAACCGTTACCCTTCGTGGGTTGAAGTCTCCATCGACGTGGATGTAGGATAGCACCACCTATCCGAACCACGGGAAAAACATCCGTGTCTCCAATAGCGTTTGAATTCTCCAAACCCTTCCCTTTACATTCTTGCAAGTTGCATGCTTTACTTTCCGCTGCCAATATACTCTTTGCATGCTTGCTTGAATTGTGTGATGATTGCTTGACTTGTCCCAAAATAGCTAAAATCTGCCAAGAACTAAAATTGGGAAAATGTTAAGTTTTTATTTGGTCAAGTAGTCTAATCACCCCCCTCTAGACATACTTTCGATCCTACAAGTGGTATCAGAGCTTTGGTCTCCATTTGCTTGATCTCCATAGATTTTGGTGGTCATGGCCTTGGTTTCACAACCTAGGAGAGTATGGCGTCTAGCGAGGGAAATTATCACTGTAGAGGTCCTTACTTTGATGGTACTAATTTTGCTAGTTGGAAGCATAAAATGAAAAAGCATATTCTTGGACATAACCCCGCCGTTTGGGCTATTGTGTGTGTTGGTTTGCAAGGTGACTTCTTTGATGGGAGAGAACCAAACCGTGAAGCTACCGCGGATGAGTTGAAGATGTTGCAATACAATGCTCAAGCTTGTGATATTCTCTTCAATGGATTGTGCCCCGAAGAATTCAACAAAATCAGCCGTCTTGAGAATGCAAAGGAAATTTGGGACACTTTGATTGATATGCACGAAGGTACCGACTCCGTCAAGGAATCCAAGTTGGATGTGCTTCAAAGCCAACTTGACAAGTTCAAGATAAAGGATGGTGAAGGTGTCGCTGAAATGTACTCTAGGCTTGCTCTCATCACAAATGACATTGCCGGCTTAGGAAGTGAAGAGATGACCGATAGATTCATCATCAAGAAGATTCTAAGAGCCTTGGATGGAAAATATGATACCATGTGCACATTGATCCAAATGATGCCAAATTACAAAGATCTCAAGCCAACGGAGGTGATTGGAAGAATTGTTGCTCATGAGATGTCACTTAAGGATAAAGAGGAACTTCACAACAAATCAAGTGGTGCCTATAAAGCCTCATGTGAAGCCCCTACATCATCAAGTGAGAAACAAGACTTCAATGAAGAATTGAGCTTAATGGTGAAGAACTTCAACAAGTTCTACAAGAGTAGAAGCAAAGATAGAAGCTTCAAGTCAAGGTCCTACAATGACAAAAGATCTTCTAGTCGAGAGCGAAACTGCTACAATTGTGGAAGACCCGGACACTATTCCAATGAGTGTACGGCTCCCTACAAGAGAAGAGAAGATTCTCCAAGAAGAAGAAGCAAAGAATCACCACCAAGAGAGAGAAGGAGTAGAGATGATCGTTATGAACGAAGATACTCACGGAGAAGCAAGGATTCAGAAAGGAAGGAAAAATCATCAAGGAGCTACACAAGAAGAAGACATCAAGCTCATGTTGGTGAATGGGTATCCGGCTCCGACTCCGACAGCCACTCCGAGAGAAGTTATCACTCCGACTCCGAAGATACTCAAGATGAAGGTGTTGCCGGTCTAGCACTTGTGTCAACCAACTCCTACGACATATTTGACTCACCAAATGAAGGAATTGGAAGATGCTTCATGGCCAAAGGTCCTAAGGTAACACACCCCGAGTATGTTGATTTCAATAGTGATGAAGATGACTTGTTAGGTGATGATTTGCTTGTTGACAACTCTAGTGATGAATACTATGATGAAAGACCAATTAATCATGCTAATCAAGATAAAACGAATGACAATGATAAGGAGAAGATTGAGGCTCTAACTAAAGAACTAAAAACTCTTAAGTTAGCTCATGACACTATCTTCGAAGATCATCGAGAACTTTTAAGAGCTCATGAGAAATTACGCTTTGAAAAGCTCAATCTTGAGCAAGAGCATGAGTTCTTAAAGGCAATCAATGATGATCTCCGCAAGAAAAGTTCTTCTTACATTGCCAAGCGTTTACTCTTATCCACTTACATGCCTCAAGTCAAGTCTAGTAACAAGAAAGATTCTTCCTCTAGTAGTAACAATGATCATGCTAAATCCAATATTGTTGCTTCTAGTAGTTCTCTTGATTCCACTAATGATTCTCTTAGCCAAGTTACACTTGAGCAAGAAAATAGCTTATTGAAGGGAATTATAGAGAAAGGAGTGTACAAAAGCCTTGCCGGGAGTAAGCAATTCGAGGAAATTGTGCGCAAGCAAGGAATGCACCGGAAGAATCAAGGTGTTGGTTTTGAACGAAAGTTCAATGCCAATGGAGTTGAGTGGGAAGAAGATCAATACCCCAAGACAAAGTTTGTCCCTCAACAAGAAGTATGCTTCTTTCAAGGGGACACAAGCTCAAGATGATCTTCCACCACAAGACTACAAGCAAAAAGGCAAGGACAAGCTTCAAGAGGAAATTGATGCATTTGAAGAAGCTCCTAAGACCTTAGTCAAGTGGATTCCCAAGACTACTTCAAGTTCCACTTCATCAAGTACGACTACAACTCCAAGGATTCCCATCAAGATGATGTGGATCCAAAAGAAGAAGAACTAGAGAGTTCTTGAGGGTGACTCCGCCAACATACTTCACTCTTATCATTTTGGCAAGAACAAGTGCAATCAACTTCCACATCTTGCACTAGTTCAAGGAGTCACAAACCCTCTTGTTGGTAAGACAAGGGACAAGGTAACCTAAAAGTTTTCATGGACATCATCTTTTGTGTGCATCACTCTATGTCTATGGATATCCTTGTTTGTTCCTTGTGGGACTAACCCATGTAGGTATTGAAAGTGCAATTCACTCAAATGGATAGCTCCAAGAGATCTACATCAACATTGAGCATCCACATCTTCAATATCTACATGAAGTCATCATCGACAAAACCCAAGGTTAGTTCATCCCTCTTAGGGGGGATATCACATCTAGGGGGAGCTTTACTCTAAGACTTGAGCTAAAGCAACTCTAAAGATGTGAACACAACAATGCTTTATGTAAAAGTGGTAACCCCACTTGAGCTTAAACGATGAGTATGACCTATGATCAAGTGTTCTCACTTGACTCCTAAGTCAATATACTCATATATAGATGACCTAGTCATCGCAAATTGCTTGATAGATGCTAGAATTGGTTGTGCATGCCTTGTCACATATTTCATTTGCCATCTTATTGTGTGAGCATGCTGGTTGCATATTTTACTCATTCGAGGACATCCACTTGTTGTTTTGATAGTTTGGTTTTATCTTCTTTTGCCAAGTGGATGGACAAGAATGCCTAAGAACCTCCTCTAGCTATCTATGCTTTTCTCGTCTCAAACTCTATTCATGCTGCATCACAAAAATTGATCAAGTCAGATTCGAACCACTCTGTGTGAGGAGCGCTCGAAGTCCCTGATTCGTCATAGACTTAAACTTCCAAAACCTCTTTATGATTCTCGGTCTGACCGATACTCCACTTTCGGTCCTACCGAGATCATTAAGTTGATCTAGGTTTTCGATCTCGGTGCAACCGATTTGAACATTTCGGTCACACTGAGTTTCAGTAACTGCACGCAGTTATGAATCACGGTGCCACCGAGTTGTTCCACTCGGTCACACCGACAGGGTCGGGCTATATAGTCACGGGCAAAATTTTGGAAATTTCTCCGAACCCCTTCGCCCGCGCGATAGCCTGCTCTGCCAACGTGGTCTCCGGATCATCTTCTCGCTGCCAGCCGCCTCCAGTAGCTGGTCTCCGTCGCCGTCAACGGGAATTCTGCCCCGCTGTTGCCGCCGTAGCAAGTCCCCGCCGAACTAGGGTATGGACTTGATCTTTGTGCTATTCTCCAATCTGATTCCTAGCACATTGTGTTCTTCATGATTCTTGCCATGATTGAAACACTCCTATCCAATCAAAACGCTCATAGATTAGGTTTGATTCGAAAATTCTAGGTTTAGGTTTCCGCCGAAACCATCTCGGACCCACCGAGTTGAAAAACTCGGTCCCACCGATTTGGCTTATGCCATTGCACAAGTGAGACTCGGTCTGACCGAGAATTACTTATCGGTGTGACCGATTTTGGAACTCTGTGAAACCCTAGCAGTCTCGGTGCCACCGAACTGTGACTCGGTCCAACCGAGTTCACTAGTTTAGGTTCCAAAACTGCTTCGGTATCACCGAGTTTGAAAATCGGTAGATCCGAGATGATTTCAGTGGGAAACTAAAACTAAGTTTTTGGATCATTCTTTTTGCAAAAATCTCTGCATTTTGTGATGCTCATCCTTTCTACCTCATCTATAATCTGTTCACAGGGTCAGCAGTCAGAGCTTGCAGCATGTCAGAACAAAGTGATAGCCAGAATGTGTCAGAACAGCAAGTGGTGATGAGTGAGGGCACTAGTCCCTCAAGTTCTTCAGATGAGGGCAGCAGGAGCACCCCTAGCAACTTGCCAAAGGCTGCCACGAGACAAAGGAAGAAGAGGACTTCAAATTCCGAAGATGAAGACTATGTGGCAGAGGAAGAGGCCACTTCCAAGAGAGTTGAGCCAGCTCAAGGCACTAAGCCAGGCCTGAAAATCAAAAGGCCAGCAGGCAGGCAGCCAATGTCAAAGGCCAGAATGTCAACTGAGAAGCCCATAGAGCCAGTTGCAGCTGAGAGCAAGAAAAGAAAGGAAAGGGTGAAGAAGACTGTGGCTAGAGTGCTTGGCAAAGCTTCCATCATGGAAGAGGAAGAAGAAGAAGAAGTAGCTGCACCAGCACCCAAGGCACCCAAGCTAATGGGAGATGCCATAAAATCAGGGGGAGCTGCTTCCAAGGCCAAGCCAGCTCCAAAGCCAAAGCCAAAGAGGAACACAAGAAGCATCCCAGCAGCTGAGAAGAACAAGGCCCCAGTGCCTGAGACTGTTGCTGAAGAAGAGGAAGAGAATGTCCTGAGAAAGCTCAAGCCCAAGATCCCAGACCACAACGATGCTCATCCTGTGGCTGAGGACATGAAGCTCAGGAGAGATTCAGGGCTGAGGAAGTGGAGAGAAGCAGACCCATATGCTTCAAGGAGAAGGACTGCCGTGGACTACAGGTTTCACACCAAGGAGCAGCAGGATTTTTATGAGACAGTGCTGCTAGATAAGAAGCCCATTGTCTGTGATATGCGATGGGTTGATTGGACATACATCAAGGACAATGAGGAGCACTATCCTGGAGTGCAAGACAGCTTCATAGCTTGTGGAGTAGCTGACTTTGTTGGGCAGAAGCTCACAAAGTGGAATGAGGAACTCATCATGCAGTTCTACTCCACAGCTCACTTTTATCCAGAGGGAAGGATCACATGGATGTCTGAGGGTACGAGGTACCAATCCACTGTTGAGGAATGGGCAACGTTGATTAATGCCCCAGAGGAGCATGATGATGACATGGACATCTATGCCAAGAAGAAGATGGACCACAACTCAATGTCAAATATGTACAAGGAGATCCCAAATGAAGCACTTGATACCTTCAAGTTTGGCTCAGTACATTACCTTTTGTCAGGGCTCCCGACGATCAATTGGATACTAAGGCACACCTTACTGCCCAAGTCTGGAGATCACAAGATGATCAGAGGCCATGCTATCAACTTGCTACATGTGTTTGATGTGCCTCAGAAGTTCAAGGTGATGAGCCTCATAGTGGAAACAATCAAGAGGACTGCAGCAGACCAGAAGAGGAGCTGCGGATATGCCCCTCAGATTCAGGAGCTCATCAACTCCAAGATGGGCACGGGCATATATTTATTGGACAAGGAACATTTGCCCATCCGTCCAGATTTTGAGAACAATGAAGTTGTGATGACTGAGAACGAGCCATCGTCTGCACAAGCTTACGCAAAGAAGGAGAAGGCGAGGAAGGAGAAAGCTGCCAAGATGCCAACTCAAGAGGAGGCATCTGAGTATTTCTTGAAGACTAAACAAGAGCAGCTTGGTTACTTGATTGCATCCATGCTGAGGATTGAGCAAAGTCTGGCCACCCTCACTCAGAATCAGTAGAGCCTAGAGAGAATCATGGAACAGAAGCTCTATGACTTGGATGTCAAAGTAACGGAAGTTCAGTCTGCAGTGGAGCAGCTCCAAGAGGACATGCAGGAGAGGAGAGGCGGGACTACTACTCATGCCTTTGCCAGAGTGCCAAGAGGTCCGAGGTCGTCTGCCGTGCCAGTTGCTGACACAAGAGCCACCACCTTAGCACCAGCCACAGCCTCAGTTCCACCAGCTCTAGCATCTACTTCAGCTCCAACCCCAGCGTCTACTTCAGCATCTACCGAAGCCTTCGTCCTTGGAGTGACCCGGACTCCACCACCACCTGAAGATCAAGCCTGAGCGTCGATCTAGTGCTATACATTTTCTAGGAACTTTTTGGTAACTTGTTGCCAAAGCGGGAGAAGATGTATAGATCATAGGCTTTGAGAGAGAGAGAGTTGCTTTTCTCTCTTGCTTTATTTGGTGGTTTTTCAAACTTGTTTGCTTTTGAGTGCTTGAGATACTATGCTTGTGAGACATTGATGATCATGTGTTTGATCATAAGCTACACTTAATGTTTGCTATGCTATTATCCTATCTATCTTATGTGATCATTCATTATTCTTGGTGATGAGTGCATGTATTTCATTCTTATCATTTTAAGCGCTCCACCAAGATGTATGTGACATGGAAGAGTAACCCATGACTCTAACTCCTTGTGCATTTGCAGTCCAAAGCAAATTTTTAAATATGCACAAATTTAGGGGGAGCTCTTACTTATCACATACTTCTCAAAGCGACGATATATTTCATGCTTATTATCATTTGTCGAAGCTTTGATCTATATGTTGTCATCAATTACCAAAAAGGGGAGATTGAAAGTGCAACTATCCCTAGGTGGTTTTGGTAATTCATAACAACATATAGCTCATTGAGCTAATGCTATTCCAAGATGATTATTTCAGGAAAGCTCAATGATTGGCATGGCATGGATGTGAAAGTGGAACCCTCAAAATGCTAAGGAAAAAGGATTGGCTCAAGCTCAAAAGCTCAAGACTCTTCATTTTATATTTTAGTGATCCAAGATCACATTGAGTCTTTAGGAAAAGCCAATACTATTAAGGAGGGATGAGGTGTTGCTTAATGAGCCTCTTGCTTCATGTGCTTAGTGATATGCTCCAAAACCCTCAACTACTTTCCCATATCCACATATGACCTAAACCCTAAGCCAAACTCGGTCCTACCGATTCTTCCTATCCGGCGCCACCGAGTTTCATTTGTCATAAGCCACTGCCAAACCCTAGCAATTCGGTCCTACCGATAGGGATCTCGAGATGCGGTTGCAAACTCTCTGTTTCCCTTTCGTAACTTTTCGGTCTCACCGAAAGAGCGAATCGGTCCCACCAAGATTGCAATGTAAACTCAGTGTTTCCCCTTTGTAACTTTTCGGTCTCACCGAGTTCCACTCGGTCCCACCGAAAGAGCAAATCGGTCCCACCGAGTTTGCCTGACCAACTCTCTAGTTAGCTAATTACCAAATTTGGTCTCACCGAGTTTGTGTAATCGGTCTCACCGAGATTACGTTATGCCCAAACCCTAACCATATCGGTCCTACTGAGTTGCATGTCAGTCCCACCGAAAATCACTAACGGTCAATAGGTTTACATTTTCGGTCCGACCGAGTTTATTGATTCGGTCCCATCGAGATTGGAAAACTGTGTAACGGTTGGATTTTGTGTGGAGGCTATATATATACCCCTCCACCTCCTCCTCATTCAAGGAGAGAGCCATCAGAACACACACACCATTCCAACTCATATGTTCTGAGAGAGAACCACCTACTCATGTGTTGAGACCAAGATATTCCATTCCTACCATATGAATCTTGATCTCTAGCCTTCCCAAGTTGCTTTCCACTCAAACCTTCTTTCCACCAAATCCAAATCCTATGAGAGAGAGTTGAGTGTTGGGGAGACTATAATTTGAAGCACAAGAGCAAGGAGTTCATTACCTACACACCATTTGTTACTTCTTGGAGAGTGGTGTCTCCTAGATTGGCTAGGTGTCACTTGGGAGCCTCCGACAAGATTGTGGAGTTGAACCAAGGAGTTTGTAAGGGCAAGGAGATCGCCTACTTCGTGAAGATCTACCGCTAGTGAGGCAAGTCCTGTGTGGGCGATGGCCATGGTGGGATAGACAAGGTTGCTTCTTCGTGGACCCTTTGTGGGTGGTTGCTTCTTCGTGGACCCTTCGTGGGTGGAGCCCTGTGTGGACTCGCGCAACCGTTACCCTTGGGTGGAGCCCTGTGTGGACTCGCGCAACCGTTACCCTTCGTGGATTGAAGTCTCCATCAACGTGGATGTAGGATAGCACCACCTATCCGAACCACGGGAAAAACATCCGTGTCTCCAATAGCGTTTGAATTCTCCAAACCCTTCCCTTTACATTCTTGCAAGTTGCATGCTTTACTTTCCGCTGCCAATATACTCTTTGCATGCTTGCTTGAATTGTGTGATGATTGCTTGACTTGTCCCAAAATAGCTAAAATCTGCCAAGAACTAACATTGGGAAAAGGTTAAGTTTTTATTTGGTCAAGTAGTCTAATCACCCCCCCCCCTCTAGACATACTTTCGATCCTACACTTGGCAAGTCTCGGTCCAATCCAGAAATGTTTAATCCCCACACACAAAAGAAACTAGAAATGACCACCAGAGGAGAACGAAGCCCCGGAATGCAAAACGGACAACGGGGAAAATGCTCGAATGCATGAGACAAACACGTATGCAAATGCAATGCACATGATGACATGATACGAGATGCATGACAACGATAACAACACACGGAGACAAAGACCCAAACCCGAGAAAATAAAATAACTTAACGCCAGAAACGGCAAGAGTTGGAGTACAAATTGGGAAAGTTACATCCGGGGTGTTACAACACTCCACCACTACGACAGGATCTCATCCCGAGATCTAGGACTGAAAGAACGCCGGGTACTCAGAACGGAGGTGATCCTCGCGTTCCCAAGTAGCTTCACGGTCGGAATGGTGTGACCACTTGACTTTGAGAAATTTGATTGACTTGTTGCGAGTCTTGCGTTCAGTCTCTTCAAGAATAGCAACTGGGTGCTCATGACAAGAGAGATCTTTTTGGAGCTCAATGTCCTCGAAGTTGATGGTGCGGTCAGGAGTCTTGAAGCACTTTCGAAGCTGAGAGACATGGAACACGTCGTGAACATTTGCAAAGTTTGAAGGAAGCTCGAGTTGATAGGCGAGGTCGCCTCTCTTGCTGACAATCTTGAAAGGTCCCACGTATCGAGGGGCAAGCTTCCCTTTGATACCGAAGCGACGAGTACCTTTCATAGGAGAGACGCGAAGGTAAACATGATCTCCGATCTCGAAAGCCAAATCACGGTGCTTACTATCATAGTAGCTCTTCTGGCGGGATTGGGCTGCTTTGAGGTTATCACAAATGACTTTGCACATTTCCTCTGCCTCTGTGATTAGGTCATTACCCAAAATCTGACGTTCACCGGTTTCAGACCAGTTGAGAGGGGTACGGCACTTCCTGCCATACAAAATTTCGAATGGGGCCTTGCCCGAACTTGCTTGAAAACTGTTGTTGTAGGAGAATTCAGCATAAGGAAGACAATCCTCCCACTTCATGCCGAAGGAGATCACACAAGCCCTGAGCATATCTTCAAGAATCTGGTTGACACGCTCAACTTGACCGCTAGTTTGAGGATGGAAAGCTGTGCTGAAGCGGATGTTGGTGCCCATGGCCTTCTAAAAAGAATCCCAAAACTTGGAGGTAAAAATGCTGCCACGGTCTGAAGAGAGACAATACGAGAGGTATAGAGTTCCGCCAATTGAGCTGCAGTGATCGACTCCTTGATAGGCAAAAAATGAGCCACTTTGGTGACTTTGTCGATGACAACAAATATAGCATCATTGCCACGCTTGGACTTTGGAAACCCAGTCACAAAGTCCATTTCAATGTGGTCAAACTTCCATTCTGGAATGGCAAGAGGTTGGAGGAGACCTGCTGGCCTTTGGTGTTCTGCCTTCACTCGTCTGTAGACATCACATTCATTCACGAACTGAGCAATCTCGCGCTTCATTCGAGTCCACCAATAAGCTTGCTTGAGGTCCTGATACATCTTCGTGCTCCCTGGGTGGATGGAGAGGAGAGAATTGTGAGCCTCGTTCATGATCACTTTACGGAGGTCACCTTTGGTTACAACAATACGATCCTCGAAGAATAGAGTATCCTTGTCATCAAGGCAGTAGCACTTGTACTTGGGTTGACTCTTGGCAATCCCAATCTTCACCTTTTTCACCATAGCATCAAGAAGCTGGGCTTGGCGAATCTGGTCTTCCAAGGTAGGAGAGACTTGAAGGTTGGCGAGGAAACCTTGCGGAACAACTTGCAGATTAAGTTTGCGGAAAGCTTCACAAAGCTCGGGTTGATAAGGCTTGAGAATCAGACTGTTGCAATAAGCTTTCCTGCTCAATGCGTCAGCAATCACATTGGCCTTGCCTGGAGTATACTCGATACTCGGCTTATACTCTTGAATCATTTCGACCCATCGAGTTTGCCTGAGGTTGAGATTAGGCTGAGTGAAGATGTACTTGAGACTCTTGTGATCAGTGAAAATGTCCTCTTATCTTCCCAATAAGAGATGTCTCCAAGTCAAAAGAGCATGCACAACTGCCGCCAACTCGAGATCATGAGTGGGGTAGTTCTTCTCATTAGGCTTCAACTGGCGAGAGGTATAAGCAACAACTTTCTTATCTTGCATCAATACTGCGCCAAGACCTTGGAGAGAGGCATCACAAAAGACCTCGTACGGCTTGGATTCATCGGGCAGAGTTAGAACTGGAGCAGTGATCAATTTCTCTTTCAAAGTGTTGAAAGCAATGTCACACTCCGGAGACCAAACGTACTTGACGTGCTTCTGGAGAAGATTAGACAGAGGCTTCGCGATCTTAGAAAAGTTTTCAACGAATCTTCGGCAATAGCTCGCGAGACCGAGGAAGCTACGGAGTTGCTTCACGTTCTGAGGAGGTTCCCAATTCACGATTGCAGACACCTTCTCAGGATTCACGGCAATGCCCTTGGCAGAGATGATATGACCAAGATAAAGAACCTCATCGAGCCAAAATTCACACTTGGAGAACTTGGCTTAGAACCGATGTTCCCTGAGCTTATCGAGTACCAAACGCAAGTGCTTGGCATGATCTTCCTTGTTCTTCGAGAAAACCAGAATGTCGTCGAGATAGACCAAAACGAAGTCATTGGTGTAGGCGTTGAAGATGAAGTTCATCATGCGAGAGAACGTCGGAGGAGCGTTGACGAGACTAAAAGACATGACAGTGTATTCATATGAACCAAAGCTTGTTCTGAAAGCCGTCTTGGGAATATCTTGCTCACGAATACGAATCTGATGATAACCCATACGGAGATCAAGCTTGGAGAATACTTGGGCGCCTTTGAGTTGTTCGAACAGCTCATTGATGTTGGGAAGTGGGTATTTGTTCTTGATGGTCTTCTTGTTCACTGGACGATAATCAACACAAAGTCGGTCCGTTCCATCCTTCTTCTTCACAAAAAGAACACCACAACCCCACGGAGAAGAACTAGGCCGGATGAGACCCATTTTCTCTTGAATATCGAGTTGCTTCTTTAGCTCCTTCAACTCTTCTGGACCGAGCTTGTAAGGATGCTTGCACACAGGTTCAGTGCCAGGCTCAAGATCAATAACGAATTCAACTGGCCGGTGCGGAGGCATTCCTGGAAGCTCTTCTGGAAAGACATCTTGATATTCGCAAACGACTGGAATCTGCGAGATAGCATCTAGTTCACCCTTCTCATTGAGAGAAAACAGACGGATGGTATCATCACGAGCGGCAAAGACGATTACATCCTCAGACGAATGAGTCAATTGAATCTGCCTGGCTGCACAATCAAGTTGAGCCTTGTGCTTAGAAAGCCAATCCATTCTAAGAATATGATCAATATCCGAGTTACCCAGAACCGTAGGAGAAGCCAGAAACTTGTAGTCACCCAAGGTGATAGTAATATCCGGAGCAATGGAGTTAGCATGCATGCGCCTACCGGGAGATACAACTGCTAATGGACTAGGCAAAATTTGCAAAGCCAAACCATGCCTAGATGAAAACGGTCTCGAGATGAAACAATGTGATGCACCTGTGTCAAAAAGAACTTTTGCAGGAATATCGTTAACTGGAAGGTCACCCATGATCACATCTGACGAGTCCTCTGCCTGAGCTGCATTCATCAAGTTGACCTTGGCATGCTTGGGGTTATGCTTGACCACAACTGTACTTGCCGATCTCACAGGAGGAGGAGGAGGAAGACGCCTCTGGTTGAAACACTTGTTGGCATAGTGATCCTTCTGTTGGCACTTGTTGCACGTAACCTCTGAAAGCGGACGGTGGTACGGAGCATTCGATCTTGGAGCTTGAGACGAAGTCTTGTTCTGAAAGCCAGGGTTGGGTGGGTGGGAAGAACCACTGCCACCTTTGCTCTTCTGCTGATACGGCTGATGGAACGGAGGAGGAGGAAGCCAATACTTCTGCTGCTTGGCCACTTGAGTAGAGGAAGAAGGAGTAACATCTCTGACTCGCTTCTTGGAAGCATCACACCTCAACTGAGAAGCCTCTTGCTTTAGTGCCATGTTGTAGAACTCATCGTACTCAAGGGCTCAAAGAGAACAAGAGCTAGCTGGATTTCTTCTCTGAGACCACCCCTGAACTGGTATATCATCCTCTTCTCATCAGGTACGTCCTGCTTGGCAAAGCGGTCGAGCTTCTGGAACAACTTGTTGTAGTCATAGACAGACAAAGAGCCTTGCTTCAGGTTGCGGAATTCCTCACACTTGCTTTCAACCATGCTCTGGGGAATATGATGAGCTCGGAAATCTCGACGGAATTCATCCCAAGTGATAGCACGTCCACCTCTGGAATCCTTGTATTGATGGAACCATTCTGCAGCTTGATCTTTGAGTTGGAAGGAAGCGAACTTGACAAAGTCCTCAGGCCTGACGTTACTGCACTCGAAATGCTTGCACAGATCCACTAGCCAATCGTCAGCATCGGTTGCCTCAACACAATTGCTGAAAGTCTTTGGCCCGTTAGCACGGAACTGGTTGAGTGTAGAAAAGTGATTCTGATTGTTGCCTTGATTCCCTTGGTTGCCTTGATTGCGCTCTTGAAGAATTTGCATGATCAACTGTGTGTTTGCATTGGTTGCGGCCAACATAGCTTGCCATGCCATCGAAGGAGGGGGAGGTGGTGGCGGATTAGGATTCGGAGTCGTGCGCGTTGGAGGAGCCATCCTG
Organism: Triticum aestivum; assembly: GCF_018294505.1. Taxonomy (NCBI): domain Eukaryota; kingdom Viridiplantae; phylum Streptophyta; class Magnoliopsida; order Poales; family Poaceae; genus Triticum; species Triticum aestivum. The sequence goes on along the minus strand of NC_057803.1, from coordinate 73,698,906 downwards.
AAGAGGTTGACCACCATGAGCACATTGATAGACAAATATTGAAGCTGAATCGAACAGAATGAAAATTGCAACATATAGTCTTCACATCCGAACAAAATGAACGAATGCATTCCTCTTGAAATGGTCACATATCCATAAATTGAGAAGCCACGTAGAATTAAGGTAGAGAAATAAATCATCAAGGTACGGACCAAGAACCAATAATCGGTAAGAAATCCCAATCTCAAACCAAATATCCGTGGAAGAACTAGAGCTACAAGAATTCCCACCTATGAAACTCCCGAACCTTTCCGGTTATCCAATCAGGTGTTGGGGATACAGGGGAAGCATAATATCTCACCCAATTCTAGCAAATCCTACATCCAGCTGTATCCATCCTTCAACACATAACCAAGAAACCTTCGGAAACCATCTACCTCAACCTTCGAAAAGCATCCGTTATACAAGTTATGGCGATACTCCTGAACTCCCGCCCCAGTACTGGGTGGCGTCGAGGTTATCTCACCAACGAACTGCATAAAAGAGATTTTTGATGTCGGTGTACTAAACTCAGGTATTCCAGAATTGCAACAATAAAATTATGACGACAACACCTCAGAGCTCAACTCCCCGGGACACTTCCACAAAACCCCTGACAGGAGGCACCAAGACAATGTTCTCATCATAAAACCATCGGAACGATTCCAAGATACCCGCGTGATCCTAATTTTTTTAGTGAAATTTGAGAAGAGAAGAGTCAAAACTCTACGTCAGGATGCCTTACCAGAGCGATGAGGAGACTGGGAAGTAAAAAGAATTCCTAAACTCTCCGATATATAATTCCTAATGACTCAAAACATTTTTTCTAGACACAACTCGGCTGCTAAAAACGATCAAGCAATGGGCTCCTAAGGTCGGGGAAGGCTCTGATTACCAACTTGTAACACCCTCGATGCGACTATAGCTCCCACGTGTCGAGGCACGACTTAGAGACATAATCGCATTGAAGGCATATGTCGCAAGTTAGGCAATCTTCACAAACATCCCATGTAATATAAATAATAAAGGGGAGATAACATAGTTGGCTTACACTCGCCACGTCAATCAAGTACATAAATAACATTACATCATCCAAACACTCATGGCCCGACTACGGCGCCAAAATAAAAGATAACCCAACATGCGACATGGTCCCGATCACCCCCAACTGGGCACCACTACTGATCATCAGGAAAGGAAACATAGTAACGTTGAGAGTCTTTGTCGAACTCCCCACTTGAGCTCAAACGCGTCTCCTGGAGCGGAATCATCAGGCCCTGCATCTGGTGTAATAGTAATCTGTGAGCCACAGGGACTCAGCAATCTCGCACCCTCGCGATCAAGACTATTTAAGCTTATAGGTAAGGCAAGGTAAAAAGTGACTAGCAAGCGACTAGCAAATATGGTGGCTAACTTATTCGCAAAAGAGAGCGAGAAGAGGAGGCAAAGCACGAGCGAGAACTAGAGAGCAACCTGCGCAAACATTACTCCAACATCGTGTCCAATTCCCGGACTCCGCGAGAAGAGGCCATCATGGTAACACACTCAGTTGATTCATTTTAATTAATTAAGGTTCAAGTTATCTACAACCGGACATTAACAAATTCCCATCTGCCCATAACCGCGGGCACGGACTTTCGAAAGTTCAAATCCCTGCAGGGGAGTCCCAACTTAGCCCATGACAAGCCTCACGGTCAACGAAGGAATAGACCTCCTCCCAAGATGTTCCGATCAGACTCGGTATCTTGGTTATTCAAGACACTTCGACAGGTTAAAACAAGACCAGCACACCGCCCCGAATGTGCCGACAAATCCCGATAGGAGCTGCACATATCTCTTTCTCAGGGCACACTCAGATTGTCTTAGGTACGGGTAGGCCAGCCCAGAGTTGCCCCTGGTGGCCACCGGCAGCTGACAGGTGGACCAACACTCAGAGGAGCACTGGCCCGGGGGGGTTAAAATAATGATGACCCTTGAGTCTGCAGAACCCAAAGGAAAGAAAAGGCTAGGTGGCAAATGGTAAAACCAAGGTTGGGCATTGCTGGAAAAGCTTTAATCAAGGCGAACAATCAAGGGGTTCCCATCATAACCCAACCACGTAAGGAACGCAAAATCCGGGAACATAACACCGATATGACGGAAACTAGGGCGGCAAGAGTGGAACAAAACACTAGGCGAGAGGCCGAGCCTTCCACCCTTTACCAAGTATATAGATGCATTAAGATAACATAGCAATATAATGATATCCCAACAAGTAAATAAATGTTCCAACAAGGAATGGCCTTCGATCTTCACCTGCAACTAGCAACGCTATAAGAGGGGCTGAGCAAAGCGATAACATAGCCAATCAACGGTTTGCTAGGACATGGTGGGTTAGAGGTTTGACATGGCAATTTGGGAGGCTTGAAAGCAAATGGTAGGCATCGTAGCATTGGCATAGCAAAAGAGCGAGCAATCTAGCATAGCAAAGATAGTAGTGATTTCGAGGGTATGATCATCTTGCCTGCACAGTTGTCAGAGTTGACTGGATCCTCGAAAGCAAACTCAACGGGCTCCTTGTTAGAGAACTCGTCTCCCAGCTCTACCGAAACAAGGCAAACAAGCAACAATCACACAATCAACCACGTGCAAGGATCAAACAATATGATGCAATGATGGTATGCTATGCGGGATGCGATGCGGGATGCATATGCAAGATTTGACAAGGGATGCATGAACCTGACCTCAACTTGGAAATCCAAGTGTTCCACTAGAAAGCTGAGATGAAATCTCTTAAAAACAATATAAAGAACGTCGGAATCGAAGCTACAGTTTGGAAATAGCAAGCGATTCAAATATGGCACCGCTCTGTGATTTACAGCAAGTAGCCATCTAAATGCAATGAAATGAACAAGCTACAGCACCCAAACATGACAGAAAAATACATGGCAGGGATGCATTCAAGATGCTTAACAAAAGTCTAGCACTGAGCTACGGCCAATTCATCCATTAACAGGTTCAAACAAGCATGGCAAAAATGCATATGACAAACAGATCTCAGACTTAGTGAAATCAACACTTGTCTGGAATTTCAGATCAGGTAGCACTCTTCGGAGCAACAAAACCACATGCTACAGGACCTGAACATGGCAAAGTAAAGCATGGCATGGAGCTACTCAAAGAGCTTAACAAAAGTCCCTTAGTGACCTTGAGCCAAAAGGGATCAGAAAATACAATTGCAAGCATGTGAACATAGCAAAAACATAATCAGTTTTCAGACTCAGTGAAAACTGGAACATGCTGAAACATAACTCAAGTAGGCATGTTTACGAGCTCCATGCACTCACTACGGAGCAAGTCATGACCAACTAAGCATACTTCTATCAAGAACACACAACATGCAAGCTAGACATGGCAAGAACAATAACATAGCATGCACGGATCAACTACAACATCATCGGCAAAATTGCAAACAAGTTGACAATCTGCCCAGATTCACAAAGTAGCAAAAGTAGAGCTCGATTGACTCAAGCTAGGATGCTCCATAATTACAAACAAAGACATGGATGGATAGAGCACTACAATATTAACAAAACATCCTTACTGATCATCCTCAAAAGAGGCACGGATCACTCGAAAACAACATAAACATATGGCATCATGAGATAAACAGCTCAAGGACTTAGTGGAAATGCTAAGTCCCTGAAAACAGAATTAACAAGTGCACCACTTTGCAAGCTTGTGCTAGTCACCACACACATCACAAAAATACATGGGTTGCACCTCTAGAAAGATGACAAAACCCTTAAAAAACATATGTAGAGCATCAGGGCATATCATGCACACATTAATCATGGCAAAAATGACAAAAACCTAAATGGAGCAGCAGATCTGACAATTATCTCAAGTAGCCTCCTTCTAACAGCATTTCGGGCATCAAGATGAACACAAATGAAAATCATGCAATGGAATGAAATTCTGTACTCTCTGAGATGAACATTTTGATATGCTATATGCATGAATCGGAGCTACGGATACAAAGTTACGAGGCCATGAACATGAGCACATGGATCTGCGATTTTTAGGACTTAGTAGAAAAATTAGACCTCGCGGGAAACGGGACGAGGAGGACCCGGGACGAGGAGATCCGGGGAACGGCGCGGGCATTTGGATCGGGGACCGGTGGATCGGGTCCAACCTCCCCAGATCCGGCCGGCAAGGAAGGAGGACTCCGGCGAGACGGCTCGCTCCGACGACGAGGAGGACGGCGGAGGGCGGCGGGGTCGCTGGAGGGGAGGCGAGGCCGAGGCGAGGGGCGGCCGGGTCGATGTGGCGGCGGAGCAGCGGCATCGAGGCGGAGCAGCGGAGGCGGCGGCGCGGTCCGGCCGGCGCGGGCGGCGGCGCGGCGGAGGACGATGAAGCGGCGGCCGGGCGCGGGGAAGAAGGCGGCCGCGGGCGCGGGCGAGGCGGCCCGGTTCGGCGCGGGAGAGGGCCCGCCTCGGGCCTGGGCGGGCCGGCGGCCAAGAGGTCCCCGCGGGGGGACACGTGGCGGCGGCTGACTGGGTCGGACGTTGTCCGGCTCCGTCCGGACACGTCCCGCGGCGGCGGAGACGGATTTTTTTAGGGTTTCGTCCGTGATTTCGAGTGGGTGTCTTTAAATAGAGGTAGAGGGAGCTAGGAGAGTCCAAATAAGGTGCGGTTTTCGGCCACGCGATCGTGATCGAACGCTCTAGATGATGGAGCAGATTTAGGTGGGTTTTGGGCCAAAATGGAGGGGTGTTGGGCTGCAACACACACGAGGCCTTTTCGGTCCCTCGGTTAACCGTTGGAGTATCGAACGAAGTCCAAATGATACGAAACTTGACAGGCGGTCTACCGGTAGAAAACCAAGGCTGCTTGGCAAGTCTCCGTCCAATCCGGAAATGTTTAATCCCCACACACGAAAGAAAACTAGAAATGACCACCGAAGGATAACGAAGCGCCGGAATGCAAAACGGACAACGGGGAAAATGCTCGAATGCATGAGACAAACACGTATGCAAATGCAATGCACATGATGACATGATATGAGATGCATGACAATGATAACAACACACGGAGACAAAGACCCGAACCCGAGAAAATAAAATAACTTAACGCCGGAAACGGCAAGAGTTGGAGTACAAATTGGGAAAGTTACATCCGGGGTGTTACAGGCGTTGAGCTTGCCGGACTGCTTGAAGACCCAGCATTCTCTGTGGGTATGATTAGCAGGTTTACCAGGGGTACTATGGATCTGACATACTTGGTCCAGAATTTTGTTGAGGATGGACAATTCATCCCTGGTTCCTTTAGGGGGCGGCTTTTGACCTGGCCGAGAGCTTTTGAATCCGGCATTTACTGCCGCGCCCTTCGTGCTGTCTTCTTTATTCCGGCGTTTGTTATTGCTGTTGTGCCGTGATTTCCTATTTCAATCTCTAACTTCAGATGTACTGGGGTCGCTGGTGCTGCATCTGGCTAGCCAGTTGTCCTCACCCGCGCAAAAGCGGGTCATGAGGTTTGTTAATGCGGCCATCGTTCTCGGCTTATTTTGGCCGAGGTGTCTGGCGAGCCATTCGTCACGGACGCTATGCTTGAAAGCTGCCAAGGCTTCGGCGTCCGGACAGTCGACAATCTGGTTCTTTTTAGTAAGAAACTTGTCCCAAAGCTTTCGGGCTGACTCTCCGGGCTGTTGAGTTATATGACTCAAATCGTCCACATCCGGAGGTCGGACATAAGTCCCTTGAAAATTTGCCCGAAAGGCGTCTTCGAGCTCTTCCCAACTTCCAATGGAGCTTTCGGGGAGGCCTTTGAGCCAGTGATGAGCTGGCCCTTTGAGCTTGAGGGGTAAGTACTTGATGGCATGGAGATCATCTCCTCGAGCCATATGGATGTGAAGGATGTAGTCCTCAATCCAGACCCCAGGGTCTGTTGTTCCGTCGTATGCCTCTATGTTTACGGACTTGAATCCCTCTGGAAATTCATGGTCCAGCACCTCATCGGTGAAACATAGGGGGTGTGCGGCACCCATGTAGCTGGGTGTACCGTGTTGTTCGGATGTTTGTTGTGTTGCATTGTACGCTGGGGCGCGCTTGTGTGGTCCGTAGATGGATCTTGTTGCGCCGTCCTTTGGGTGCGAGCCCTCGCATGGGTCACGTATTGTATTGTGAGCGGCGTTGCATGCCGCTCTGTGTTGGTAGAGGGGTCGTCTATCTGACTAGGTGGCTGCTTTGATATTTGGTTGTGGGGGGTCTGAGGCCTCCTCATTGAATTCAGGTAGCAGCTTCCGCTTTGGGTAGCTCTTGGAGGGGCGATTGTCGCCGTACATCGCTGTTGTGTTGAGTATTTTACTCCATCTGATGTGGAGTGTGTCTTGCGCAGCCTTGAGCCTTTGCTTCTACTTTTTCAGACTCCTCGCGATGGCAACAAGCCTTTTACGGGCAGTCTGCTGCTCCGGGTGTCTGTCCGGCATTATGTCGTCCGGACCATTATCCTTGATAGGATTTGTTTGTTCAGTTTGATTATCTGGATTGCCGTTGTCCGGCAGCGGTTCACCCTGCTCCAGCGTTGGGTCTGTGTGATCACTATTTCTGTCGAGGCAGGATTTGGGGCAGCGCTTGTGTCGCCGCTTTGACTGCTTTTCGAGGGAACAAGCCTTTGGTGCATCCTTCCGCTCCTCGTCGTCATCTTTTGGTGCGTCCACCATGTATACGTCATATGACGAGGTGGCGCTCCAGGGCCCAATAGGCGCTGGTTCATCATCGTCTCCTTCATCGGCGTCCATACCATCGATGTCTTCGGAGTCGAAGTCGAGCATGTCGGTTAAATCGTCGACAGTGTCTACAAAGTGGGTGGTGGGTGGGCTTTGAATTTCTTCATCGTTCGTATCCCAATCTCGCTGACCGTAGTCCGGCCAGGGCTCTCCTGATAAAGAGAGAGACTTTAGTGATTTTATAATATCGCCAAAGGGCGAGTGCTGAAAGATGTCCGCGGCAGTAAACTCCATGATCGGCGCCCAATCGGATTCGATCGGCAGAGGCACGAATGGTTCGGAGTCCGGAGAGGAGTCCGGCTCCTTGGAATCATAAGTCTCGCAGAGTGCAGGGCTGGTGTTCGGCTCGATCACCGTTAGGATCACAGTCCCCGAGGCGGCGTCCAACCACCCATCCTTGATCGGCGTAGTTGTCTCCGAATTAAGGGTCGAAGCCGATGCGGGTGCGGCCTTCAGGGCACTGTTAGGCGGCAGAGCTAGATCATGCTCATCGTAACAGTGCGGCGCGCTCGGCAGTGGCTCGAATCCATCGAAGATCGAGTCCCCGCGGATGTCAGCCGTGTAGTTTAAGCTTCCAAATCTGACCTGACAGCCAGGGGCATAGCTTTCGATCTGCTCTAGATGGCCAAGTGAATTGGCCCGCAATGCAAAGCCGCCGAAGGCGAAGATCTGTCTGGGCAGGAAGGTCTCACCCTGGACTGCATCGCTATTGATGATCGTTGGAGCCATCGAGCCTGACGGTGACGACACAAAGGAACTCTCAATGAAAGCACCAATGTCGTTGTCAAAACCGACAGATCTCGGGTAGGGGGTCCCGAACTGTGCGTCTAGGCCGGATGGTAACAGGAGGCAAGGGACACGAAGTTTTACACAGGTTCGGGCCCTCTCGATGGAGGTAAAACCCTACGTCCTGCTTGATTAATATTTATGATATGGGTAGTACAAGAGTAGATCTACCACGAGATCGGAGAGGCTAAACCCTAGAAGCTAGCCTATGGTATGATTGTTGTTCGGTATCTTGTCCTACGGACTAAAACCCTCCAGTTTATATAGACACCTGAGAGGGTTAGGGTTACACAAAGTCGGTTACAATGGTAGGAGATCTGCTTATCCGTATCGCCAAGCTTGCCTTCCACGCCAAGGAAAGTCCCTTTCGGACAAGGAACGAAGTCTTCAATCTCATATCTTCATAGTCCAGGAGTCCGACTGAAGGTATAGTCCGGCCATCCGGACACCCCCTAATCCAGGACTCCCTCAAACGTTGTTGAAGACTCTGTAGGTGTGTGATTCCTTTCCGTAACCAAGCATAAAACCTTCATGTGCTTTCGGTGCAAATTTTGAGTTGTGATGAGGATCTCTAATCCAACATTTAGCACCGAAGACTTTGAAATAACTTACATTGGGTTTTTTATCAGTGAGGAGTTCATAGGCAGTCTTTTTGAAGAATTTGTGAAGATATACTCGGTTGATGATGTGGCACGCGGTATCAATTGCCTCGGTCCAGAAACGACGAGGCGTTTTGTATTCATCAAGCATAGTGCGAGCCATCTCAACAAGAGTCCTGTTCTTGCGCTCCACGACACCGTTCTGCTGAGGAGTGTAAGGAGCAGATAACTCATGAGTGATACCAAGTTCATCAAGATAGTCATTGAGACCAAAATTCTTGAACTCAGTGCCATTGTCACTTCTGATGTGCTTGATGTTCACACCAAAGTTGGTTGAAGCCCTCGAGGAAAATCGTTTGAAGACTTCCTACACTTCATGTTTATAAGTAACAAGGTGTACCCATGTGTAACGAGAATAATCATCAACAATAACAAAGCCATATTGAGATGCTTCATTTGAGATAGCAGAATAATGATTAGGACCAAAGAGATCCATGTGAAGCAATTCAAATGGGCGAGTGGTGGTCATGATAGTCTTCGCTGGATGCTTGGCCTTGGTCATCTTCCCAGCTTCACAGGCTCCGCATAGGTGATCCTTGAGGAATTTGACATTCTCGATGCCAATGAAACGCTTCTTCTTCGCAAGCGTGTGCAAATTCCTCATGCCTGCATGACCAAGTCGTCGATGCCAGAGCCAGCCTTCTGAAGCTTTTGCAAGTAAGCACACAGCTAGTTGTGGTCCTGTAGAGAAATCAACAATATAAAGGTCTCCTCTCCTAAAGCCTTCGAATACTTTGGATTGTCAGCTTCCATGACCACAACACAACGGTACTTGCCAAAGACAACAACCATATCAAGATCACAAAGCATTGAGACAGACATAAGGTTGTATCCTAAGGACTCAACAAGCATGACTTTGTCCATGTGTCGATCCTTTGTAATCGCAACCTTACCTAGACCCAATACCTGACTTTTGCCTTTGTCAGCAAAGATGATATGCTTCAGATGCGACGGAGATAATGGAGCATCCATCATTAGATTCTTGTCACCAGTCATGTGGTTTGTACATCCACTATCGAGGACCCACTCAGTGGCTTTGGGTTGATCATCCCGCAGATGAATTAGTGCAGCTTACAAACTCATATACTTCATCAGTGAAGAATATGACATCAATTCATCAGATCAATTTCATCAAGTAAAAGAACTGATAAAGCAATATGAGGACATGAGAAATGAAAGTTCATTTCTTCATGATTAGCCTGCGTCCTATCAGGTATACTCAGGTCTCCAGCAAATTCTTCAGACGATTACGTACGTCTGGAGACCTGACCCTACAGAAGAGATTATTTCTTTTTCTTCACCACCCACATCTGAAGGGGTGGCAAAGAGTTCATCATTCTGCGAGCTCCATACGAGAAGGATGGCATAGAAGCCAGTCCATTTCGTTTCACATAAGAGGGGTTAGAGTGAACATAAGAGTATGCAGAGAAATTCTTCGAGGAATTATGGACATAATGATTTGAAGAATAATGCACATATCCATAATCCTTAGATCTTCCCTACGAAATAGACAGGTTAGCACGATGATGTTCATATGAGGACTTTGATCCATATGAGGAATTTGGTCTGTATGAGGACTTGAATCCATATGAAGAATTTGGTCCATATGGAGAATTTGATCTGGGGTTCCTATTCTTCACAGGAGGCGTCATGATGACATTCACCTGAAGATTTTCAAGGCATCTTTTGGGAACCTAGATTTTCTTCATAAGGGAGTCGTTCCTGCAGTTAGTGCCAACATATCTAGCAAATACTTCACCATTCTGATTTTTGAACAGTTTATAGTTGGAGTCAATTGGCTCATCATCAGAATGAGGAGATTCACATGCAAATCTAGATAAGTTAGATGGATCAACTGGAGGTCCCTTTGCAGCAACCCATGTAGTTTTGGGGTACTGCTCAGGCTTCCAATATGTACCATCAGCATTGAGTTTCCTCTCAAAGGCGATACCCTCTTTCCTAGGGTTCCTGTTGAGGATCTGCTTTTTAAGCACATCACAAAGAGCCTGATGCCCTTTGAGGCTTTTGTACATGCCTGTCGTGTACAATTCCTTTAGCCCTGCATCATCAGTGATACTAGCAATGTCCTCAGATGAGGAATTAGTGATAGCAGAGGCATGAGAAGAATTTGAAACATTAGCAGCATTTGAACATTCAGGTGAAGAATTAGCAAATTCACGTTCAATGCACTTCAAGCATGGTGGAACAAATTCTTCCTGAGAAGCGCTGATTTGTTGAGCAAGTAATGAATCGCGCTCCTTCTAAAGATCTTCATAAATCACTCTTAGCTTCTCAAGGTCTTGCTTTCTTTGAAGAAATTCATAAGAAAGCTTCTCATGATCCGATAAGAGAGTGTTATGATGACTTTGAAGTTTGTCAATCTTGGACTGAAGTCTCTGAAGATTTTCAGTCAAAGTTTCAGTGCGATCCATTTCTTCACCCAACATATCATCACTTTTATTTAGCATGTTTTGAACCTTTTCAAAAGCCCTTTGTTGTTTTATAGCAATCTTAGCAAGTTTAGAATAGCTGGGTTTAAGGTTTTCATCAGATTCATTCTCACTTGATTCAGAGGAGGTATATTTGAGTACCTTGGCACCCTTTGCCATGAAGCAATAGGTGGGAGCGTAGTCATCATCGCCTTCATCAACCTTGTTAGTGAGGTCATCTTCTTCAGTGTTGAAGATAGACTTGCTGACGAATGCAGTAGCGAGAGCAAGGCTCGCCACTCCGGATTCGGACTCCTCAGATGACTCCTCTTCCTCATTTTCTTCAGAGTCACCCTCAGAGTCCATTTCCTTGCCAATGAATGCCATGGCATTCTTGGAGATTCTCTTCTTGTGATATGAATGCTTGGAGGATTTTGATGATGAGGATTTTGTGGATTTCTTCTTTTTCTTCGCATCATCAGAACTGTAATCCTTGTATTTCTTCTTCTTTGATTCCTTTTCCCACTCAGGACAATCTTGAATGAAATGTCCAGGTTTCTTGCATTTGTGACAGAGCCTCTTCTTGTAGTCACTGGATGAGGAATCATTGCTCCTTGAGGATCTTCCAAGGCGACCACGTCTTGAGAACTTTTGGAACTTCTTCACGAGCAGAGCCAGATCATGGCTCAGTTCTTCAGGATCACCAAGGCTGCTACCAAAGTCTTCATCTTCGGACTCAGATACTACCTTGGCCTTCAGTGCACGTGTTCTGCCATAGCTTGAACCATAGAGATCTCTCTTTTCAGCAAGTTGGAACTCATGAGTATTTAGCCTCTCGAGAATATCAGCGGGATCAAGTGACATGTAATCAGCACGTTCTTGTATCATCAATGCCAGAGTATAAAATGAGGAATCTAGCGATCTCAGCAATTTCTTCACCACCTCATGGTCGGTGATGTCAGTGGCACCAAGTGCTTGAAGCTCATTTGAGATGTCAGTGAGGCGATCGAAGGTTTGTTGAACATTTTCATTGTCGAGTCTTTTGAAGCGGTTGAAGAGATTGCCAAGAACATCAACTCGAGAGTCACGCTGAGTTGAGACTCCTTCATTCACTTTGGACAACCTGTCCTAGATAAGCTTCGCTGTTTCCAAAGCACTCACTCTGCCATATTGTCCTTTGCTCAGATGGCCACATATGATATTCTTTGCTTGAGAGTCGAGTTGCTTGAATCGCTTCACATCGGCAGCATTAAGAGAAGGTGTGACTGAGGGAACACCATTTTCCACAACATACCAGAGGTCGTTATCAATTGCTTCAAGATGCATTCGCATCTTATTCTTCCAGTAGGGGTAGTCTGTCCCAACGAAGGTAGGACACCCAGCAGAGACCTTGATCATACCTGCGGTGGACATAACTAAAACTCCAGGCGGTTAAACCAAAATCACACAGAACAAGGGAGTACCTCGCTTTGATACCAATTGAAAGTGCGTTATATCGACTAGAGGGGGGTGAATAGGCGATTTTTATGAAATTCTTCACTGAGGAATTTGCCGGTGAGGAAATTCCTTAGCGAAGAACTACTAGCAGCCGAATAAGTACTCAAAAGTAAACATAACAGAATACAAGCATAGTCATCATGATGAAATGAAGACAGGCACAGAGTACAGGAAGCGTAATCACAGGATAACACAGGATGAAGACAAACAGACTGAAGAAATTAAACTGAGGAAATTGAGTAAGTCTTCAGTCAAAGTCTTCAAACACAGATATGGACAAACACACAACATAGTTATGAGGAAATGAAAGAGTTGATGAAATAGAACCAGTAAGCTTGGTGAAGACAATGATTTGGTAGACCAGTTCCAACTGCTGTCTCAGTTGTACGTCTGGTTGGAGCGGCTGAGTATTTAAACTCGAGGACACACAGTCCCGGACACCCACTCAAGGACACTTAGTCCAAGACACCCAGTCCTCATCGTATTCTCCTTGAACTAAGGTCACACACACCTCGTCCAATCACTCGTGGTAAGTCTTCAGGCGACTTCCAAACCTTCACAAACTTGGTCACTCGGCGATCCACAATTCCTCTTGGATGCTCTAGACCATGACGCCTAACCATCTGGAAGAAGCATAGTCTTCAAAGGTAACAAGCGTCGGATCCACTCAGGATCAATCTCTTCAGTGATGCTCAATCACTTGGGGTTTGTAGGTGTTTGGGTTTTGGGTTTTTGGTTTTTCCTCACTTGATGGTTTTCGCTCAAAGTCCTTAGAGGATGGGTTGCTCTCAAATGACAAGTGTCAGTTTCTCTCGGAGCAGCCAACCAGCTAGTGGTTATAGGGGGGCGAATATTTATAGCCTAGGGAACAACCCGACATGATAAGACATAAATGCCCTTCAATGATATGACCGTTAGGTGGATAGATATTTTGGGACAGCTGGCGCATAGCATAGCAACGGTCGGAATTTTGAGTAGCAAAATCCTCAGGGCTATCATGTTCCTCACTGTGTAGGCAATCCGCACTGGCGAATTCCTAACTCCTCAGTCAGGACAAATTCCTCAGAGACCAGAAGAACTTCGTCTCTGTCACTGAAGAAATTGACTGAACATTATGAGATTTCCAATGGCTTCACTCGAAGGGATTGGTAGGTGTAGGATTTTGAGTTGAGCATCACATGGAAATTTTTCCTTAGTATTTCCTCGACCCCCTTTAACAGTACGGTGTTTCCTATGACTCAAGAAAGAGAAAATGAAACTACGAAAACAAAAGTCTTCTCGCTTCATGTTCCTCGAAAGAATACCAAGTCTTCAAGGTCACACCAATTTCTTCACTTTCAAAGTCTTCAGAATACCAAAATATTCAGTCAAAGATATTCATTTTTAGGGGTCGACTTTTCCTGTAAATATCAAACTCCTCATAGACTTATAGACCTGTGTACACTCACACATGCATTAGTCCCTTAACCTATAAGTCTTCAATACACCAAAATCACTAAGGGGCACTAGATGCACTTACAATACGCTGCCTCCCCCCTGATTTTATTTACAGAGGCAACATAGAACTAGATGAGTGCCCTGTTAAATTTTGGAATTATTTCGGGTTCATTTGGCATTTTTATACATTAATTGAGTTTATGGACTTTTAATGTGCATAATCTAAATATGAATTGCATGCACATCCTCCGGTGCACCAAAGTGGGTTGAAAAATCACATGTGTGTCCTTGGTTGAATTTCTAGGTCCCATGGAAGAAATGAGAATGAAATTCAAACATCTAGGCGTCATGACTCGGCCGAGAACATCGAGAAACTTTGATTTTAAATTCATGTAAATCCAAAACTCGCCTGGAAATCATGAAACTTGGCATGGTGTCATGTCATGGCACTAACATGTTGTGGTAAAAAATTGGGCCGATTTGGAAGCTCGTGGTTCTGAGAGGGAACGTGCCACCTTTGAGTGTGAAACGATATACGCTGCCCCCCTGAGTTTCTTAACAAAGGCAACATAGAACTACATTAGTGCCCTGTTAAATTTTGGAATTATTCCGAGTTCGTTTGTCGTTTTTATACATTAATTGAGTTTCTGGTCATTTAATGTGCATAAGTCAAATTTGAACTACAAGCACATGCTCTCGTGCACCAAAGTTGGTTGAAAAATCACATTTGTGTCCTCGGGTGAATTTCTAGGTCCCATGCAAGAAATGAGAATAAAATTAAAACATCTGGGCATCGTGGCTCGGCCGAGAACATTGAGAAACTTGGTTTTAAAATTCTTGTAAATCCAAAACACGTCTGAAAATCATGAAACTTGGCATGGATGTCATGTCATGGTACTACCATGTTGTGGTAAAAAAATTGGCCGAATAGGAACAGATTTTGGTATAAGCTTTTGCAAACCGAAGCTTCTCTCAAGAAGGCTCGTGTTTCTGAGAGGGAACGTGCCACCTTTGAGTGCAAAACGATATAATTTGTCCCCCTTGAGTTTATTTACAAAGGCAACATAGAACTACATGAGTGCCATGTTAAATTTTGGAATTACTCCGGCTTTGTTTGGCCTTACTTACACATTAATTGAGTTTTTGGTCATTTAATGTGCATAATTCAAATTTAAACTACAAGCACATGCTCCTGTGCACCAAAGTTGGTTGGAAAATCACATTTGTGTCCTCGGGTGAATTTCTACTCCCTCCTTCCATCTATATAGGTCCTAATGTGTCTTTCGAGGCTAACTTTGACCAAACGTTAGAGTAATAATATATGACATGCAACTTACACAAAACATACCTTCAATTTTGTATGTCAAAGGAGCTTCCAATAATATAATTTTCATAGTATACATCTCATGTGATATTAATCTTGTCAATAGTCAAAGGTTGTCTTGAAAAACACATTAGGCCCTATATAGATGGAAGGAGGGAGTAGGTCCCATGCAAAAAATGAGAATAAAATTCAAACATCTGGGCATCATGGCTCGGTCGAGAACATTGAGAAAGTTGGTTTTAAAATGATGAAACTTGGCATGGTGTCATGTCATGGTAGTACCATGCCATGGTAAAAAAAATGGCCGAATAGGAACAAATTTTGGTATAAGCTTCTTGCAAATCGGAGCTTCTCTCAAGAAGGCTCGTGGTTCTGGGAGGGAACGTGTCACCTTTGTGTGCATAATTCAAATTTGAAATACAAGCACATGTTCTAGTGCACCAAAGTTGGTTGAAAAATCACATGTGTGTCCTCGGGTAAATTTCTAGGTTCCATGCAAGAAATGGGAACGAAATTCAAAATTCTGGGCATCGTGGCTGGGTTGGAAACATTGAGAAACTTAGTTTTTTAATTTCTGTAAATCCAAAACACGCATGAAAATAATAAAACTTGGCTTGGCGCCATGACATGACACCAACATGCTATGGTAAATTTGCAGTCCGATTTGCGAAGGCGCACACATTAACAATCAACAAAGTCATTTTGGAACAAGTGCTGTCATGTTACAACCGGAAACACAAGTATTACTAAAACCGTGGGCGTTCTACTTGCTAGTACCATTTACGTGCCGCCACGCGTCCCCATTTTTTATTAGCTAGGAGGCGCCGTGCAGGGTAGCTATTTGAGTACGAGAGGCATGCAATCAGATCCCTGCGCGTGCTTATCGGGAGGAGAGCCCTTTGACCTCCATCTGCCGTCCACCTCTCTCCCAAGGTCTCCATTAATGGCGCCCGAGCCTCTGTTTAATGGCGTGGCTATGTCTCACTCAACTAGGATTTAAGAGAGAAAAAAGAAAATCTGAAAGAACGGATCTTGATGTAAGATCCGACGGACCTATATAGCATCTACTGCGACTTATAGCAAGACTGATGAATATATAAGGACGATTAATTATTTTATCAAAGAAGGGCTTGCCCCTTCCAATTTTCATTACTGAAAACCACCACAATTCACAAGAAGTTCAGCACAACTCCAGCCTAACACGAAGGACTAAAAGCTACCAGATTGAAATTACAACATCCCAAGAGGCCAACAAAGGCCAAACATCCTGCTAGAAACCAACATTTCACAACGGACGACACAATCCACATCCTAAACCGATTATTACATCAAAAGAATCCAGGAAACTAGTCTCCATGGCGAGCGGTGATGAGCTCTTTCGTGTCCTCAAGATGCTGCTTGAGAACATCCACGATTCCTCCACCAGCCTTTGGCGCTCGTTGCGGAGCATCTCATTCTCGTCCATAAGTTTCTTCAACAAGGCACTGGTCTCCTCATGCTGGTCTACACTTCGGACGATCTTCTCCCTCAGCAGGTCGCGCTTGGCCCGGAGCCTCTCATTGCCCTCCCTTAGTTGCCGGATGACGCCAGTAGCCTGTTGAAACGAGGCTATCATGTCGTCCTGCAACCTCGCCGAGCCGGAGATCTGATCCATCTGGCTATGGACGATCGCATGCATGCGCCTGTAACAGTCGTCACCCGCCCGCGAGAAATTTTCCTAGGCCACCGCGGCGCGGCGGGACATCTTTGCTGCATTCGTGGCGCGGCGGGACATCTCTGCTGCTTCCGCGGCGCGGCCAGACCAGTCTGCTGCATCGACGGTGCGGTGGGACCTCCATGCTGCTTCTGCGGCGCGGCGGCACCTCTGTGCTACTACTTCCGTGTGGCGGGACATGTCGGCTGCTCTCGTAGCAAGGTGGGACATCTCTCGTGCTTCCGCTTCCATGCTTGCCTCTCCCTGGTGGCAATCTCTCGACCCAGAACTCACGCTGGCCATGGCAGACGCAAGGGAAGGATGCTGAATGACTTGTTTGTTTTTGTGGATGAGGAGTTTGAGGAGGAATGTGCAGTCATCTTGGCATACTAGTATTTATAACCGAATACTAATACGCTCCTAGTGGGAAACTGTTTAGGTTGTGATCGGTGTGAACAGGTTTGCAATTCAATATAGCATGGAGTAATTTGGAATGTGACGAGACGCAAGATCAAAATTTATTGACGGTTCTAGTTTCGAAGTGCGGCACTATTCCCGGATGGAGTACTTATTTTTCTACTCCCTCCTTTCCGGTTTTATAGGGCTTATCTCAAAATTTTAGTTTTTCCATTTTATAAGGCTTAATTTGGTTGTTCCCCAACACATGTTCAGATTCCAAGGTGCATCAAATCATTGCATGCAAGTATTAAGAGAAAATTGACCAATGCATGTACTTTATGGATGCATTGCATTGCAATTAATGCATTAAACCTATCTCTTGGGACTTCTCGCACACACCATTCTGCCACCCACAAAAACTTGTACTCTGAGTTTAGTAGTACGTTATACAGGAAGAGAAGAGGTGCACGCACACACTCGTCCTCTCACACACGCGTCTGTTTTTTCTCGAAAAGGAGGATGATGACCCCCAGCCTCTGCATCTGGGAGTCACACACGCAAATTATTGAAATATATCGAGTGCAGTGCTTTGATGTGTCGCGTCAACTCGTACATCAACGAGAAGTTTGATTATCCTCTCCCTCGCGGACTTAACTGCACCTGCCTTTAGCTGTATGATAGGTTGGCCACACACCTGTAGGGCCCACCTGTCATACACGCAGAGGGAGGAGCGTCCCTCCCTTGCCCATGAGCATGGTGGCTGGCAAGACTAGCAGAAGCTTTCGCCACACGCTCTCCCTCCCGCACGCGATGGACATGCAGCAGTTCAATCGGTGTCAGATGGCCAGAAGTGTACTGTAGTACTCCTCCTGTGCAGTAGTATTCCACCATTGTTTGACATCCCGAAGAGACGAAGAGCCAAGTGCAGCCAGACGCTTGTGTGGCAGTTTCATGTGTAGAGTAGTCTAGGATAGCGTGTACCATGCCTGTAAGCTTAAAATCGTTGGGGTCGGCTCCATGCTATGTGGTCGTCTCGAAGTTTTTTAAAAAAATTAAAATAGTCATATGGCCCTACCCAAAAACTACCGCGCGTACTGCCTGGGAAAAGCCCCACCCTCAACTTTTAACTACGCGAAAATAGTTCGAGCTTGTTCGTTCTATATAAATACAGTACTTACTGTATGTTTATTCACCCGTGGGGTTGTTCAATGAATGGAGGGGCGGGGAGCACAAGTGAACAATACCATAGTACTACTAGTAGTAAGTAGGAGTCGTACAGTAGTCACCTTAAATAGAGAGTTTCTTTTCTTTAATGCCACGTACACAAATTGAAACGCTTGTTGTGGAGAGAAAAAAAGATAATCACTCCACTATATATGGATGCAGGGGCCTGAGTGCTTGCTTTACTAGGGTTGCTCTCTTCATTCTCTCATCCTCTCCAGATATAAACATGATAGCGGTAGCGACATTTTCTCTCTGCTCACCGCTGGTCACAGATCCGGCCGGATCCCTTCGGCCGGTGTGTGTAGAGGACTAAAAGGTGCATCATTCACGCGGTCATCGCTGCGAGGGAGGAAACCCACAACTACCGGAGGGGCCCGATCCTCTGCCCGTGCCATTCTCTCCGACACATGGCCGGCTCGGGAGGTCCTCCGACCCTTCTTCCTCCCTGCCGTATTGTCCGTAGATCCGACCTGCCGCCACCGACATCCCGGTGACACTCAGGTATAAGTTCTTCGAAAGCGGCCTTGCTCTACTACCCCAGCTCCCCACGTGTCTGCATGTGCATCTTTTTCTACTCCCATCAGCTCTTCCAAAGCCACCTAAATTTTTAGTATTATTAGAGGTAAAGCTACTTCATGCATTCAAATCTAGGGCTTTGTTCAAACAATGAAGAAAGGGAGAAAGTTGTAGCATGAATCTAGGACTTGATTCAAAGAGGAAATAATATGGTGAAAGTAGTAGAGACCGGATACCCAACTGGTCTCTTGGTTGAAAAGGGAAATAATGGGAAAACGCAGTACAAACTGGATAAGGAACAGATCTATTATTGGTTGAAAAAAGGATAGAAAGTGGCGGCTGGTGGACAAGTCAACAGAGTATGTCCAGGATTAGATTTGCTGCCATCACATAGTAAAAGGTCTCCAGGATTAGATTTGCTGCCCTCACATAGTAAAAGGTCTCAGGGTTAGATTTGCTGCCCTCACATAGTAAAAGGTCTCCAGGATTAGATTTGCTGCCCTCACATAGTAAAAGGTCTCCAGGATTAGATTTGTTGCCCTCACATAGTACAAGGTCTCCAGGATTAGATTTGCTGCCCTCACATAGTACAATGGCACTCCTGCTGTTTTCCCAGTATGATAAGTAAGTTGCTCCTTTACGCTATTGAGTGTCCTGGTGTCCCCACGGTCCCATGCCCTTAAACCAACTCTTTAGCTGCTGTTGATTTACTGTGTCTGGTAAACAAGCAATGCCACCATTAAAGTAATCCCATATTTGAGGAATCTCATTGTTGATCGTAATGCTTCTGGTAACATGAAGCATTGCTGACGTTTTAAAATTTCTACTGTCCTTGCGTGATTGCCATGAACATAATTAAGATGCTTCTTTTCATTTTGTATATGTTTCGTATATTCTTATTGACCAACAACTGTTTACTTTCTATCTTTTTGTGCAGATAGGGATATCCATTTCACCTTGTTGCTATTGTGACCTTTTGGTGAACTGCACAAAACACTTTTTTTGGAATGAGTGTCTTGTGCAGTTCAACTAAAATGTCACGTGGGCAACATCTCTCAATTTTGGTGGAACTGCACAAAATGGTGATTGGAGTTTCCAAAATCTCCGTCAAGTTCTGCTGGTAATCTCGTGCAACATTTTATTAGCCTTTGCAAGATGGAGCCATCACTGTCACCACAATGGCACTTTATTTTAGTGGAACTGCACAAAAGGATAAGAAAATTATAGTTGCACCTTACATGAGCCGGACAGCCAACCTTAATGTTCCTCAATTTTAGTGCAACTACTAAAGAAGAACCTGCCAGCTCACAAGAGCAAGTACTTCTTGCTAGCTGAATGATGCAATCTTTGCTTCATTTCAGGTGAACTGCAGAAAAAGGCGCATGAATTGAATCATGGAACTCTAGGCAGACCTCATCCAAGTAGAGCTGGAGGTTGAGTTCAAGGAGGCCGCTATTAAAGCGAAATCATGCTCTCCTGTCTCCTTGTTTGTGATGTGCAAACATGCTATGCAAACAGGAATACTCAACTACAGATGTTGTGACGGTCAAGAGCATTCGCCAAGTTCTTTGATTGTATGACATGGCTAGCCAAGATGGATTTAATCCTGATATTCACTTTATCAAAAGGCTCTAATGGGTTGGTTCTGAATCTTGCAAGCTGGGAATCAGTGAGATGTGTAGGCATCTTTGTTGTACTTATTATTTGAATCTTATTTGTTGGTTCTGAATCTTGCAAGCTGGGAATCAATGAGATGTGTAGGCATCTTTGTTGTACTTATTATTTGGATCTTATTTGTTGGTTCTGAATCTTGCAAGCTGGGAATCAATGAGATGTGTAGGCATCTTTGTTGTACTTATTATTTGGATCTTATTTGTTGGTTCTGAATCTTGCAAGGTGGGAAACATGGCATGATGATGTAGAGGACAACAACCATAACAAACAGTTCAAACTTGGTAGTATTATCTTTGTGAAAATGCGACAAATGTGCTGATCGTGTGCGTCCTGAGAATAATAATTCTAATTGTTGTGCATGTTGATCATGTGGCACTGATAGAATGAGCGAATGCATTGCTTGTTTTAAGTACAAATTTCTATTAAAGCTAATTAAATTTAAGTAAAGTGACCACTAACTCCTGTTATTACAGTACCAATATAGACCCGCTCGTGAACCGACGTGTGGCCGAGGGTGCATCTTCTGTCGGGCGTGCAGCGGACGATGGAGGGGTAGTAACTCTTGTCGCCTGTACACACTCAGCTTACTATTGAATCCAGTTCCCCAAGAGCTAAAAAATGAACTGCTGCCGCCGCCCACACACTCGTTCACTCGAAGAGACTCCAATGGTGATCCGAGGGGTGAGCCTGGTGGATATGGACTTCAGCAAGGAGTTCCCCTTTGAGTTCGCCGTTCATTCCTATGGCTGCACCAAGTTGAATGTGATGTACACCAACGATACGGACTCAATGAAGCTCTGCCTCGCCTCAGTCCTATGGCTGCACCAGGTTCTGGAGCATTCGCCCGTTTCATCAGCAGCGCCGACTGCACCTTCACTACGGTGGAGAGAAGGAAGAACGCGACGATTCGGCCATCTGGTGCAACAAGCTTGTCGACGTACAGAAGCAATACAAGATCATCAGCAACGGGCAGGAGAAGGACTCCGTGGTTGACCTCGCTGAGACCATCATCGACCCCTGATACGCCAACATGAAAGAAGACGACCTTAACACGTGGGAGGTACCTCTGAATCTAGCCTACATAACCTACGCGGCCAAGGACGCATACGCATGCTACGACATGTACAGGAAGATCTTGGACATGAGGGTGTGTCTGCTTCCCGTAACCGACGAGTACACGGACAGCCGCAGCATCATGATCAAGCGTGCCAGGAAGGTCTAGATGTTGTACTTTATCTATTTATAAGCACATTTATCATCTGAGTGTTTCATGCATTAGCCTATGTGTCATATTTATCTATTTTGTCCGAAATATTTCTTTTAAGAACCCATTAACCTGATTGCTTTTTAGTGGCTATTTGCTTATATATGTAAACTAGTTCACATGTCCGTAAAAAAACTAGTTCACTCGGCTACCGTGCTTTGAATCTTCTTCCTCCCAACATATTCCCCTCCTCAGGTGGACCTAGCAGGTCTCTGAATTTTCTCCCATTTTCTTTTTCGATGTAAACTGAGTTTTCTCCCAGTACTTTCCCCTAGAACCAACTCAACTGTCCCACGTCTAGCCTAAAAAATAATAATACCCCACGTACTATTAACTCATCAAATTAAAATGATATTTTATTTTGTAAGTTGAAAGTTCTTACAAAATAATAATAATAATCGTTTATATATAACTTGGCGAGTTAACTCCTAGTGATTGTGTACATAAGCTTGCAAAGATTTTACTGACGTGCAATCATGTGTTTATGTTTTTATAACATTTGTCCGTCTAGCCCAACATGATATTTTCACCCAGCCCAGCAAGTCCGCAGATTTCGAGAAAAATGCAAATGAGATTTAAACGGGCTGCATAGATGCTACATCATTGTTTCACCCAGCCCACCAAATGGACTAAAAAAACAAATGGACTGACAGCTGGGTCCATGGCCACAGCCCAGTTTTTTTGTGATTTGCCAAGTCGCTTTGTCAGGCCTGTTGGGCTGCAAATCTTTCAAGACGAGGAGAGCTTCATTCGGCTGGCCGAGAAAATGGCCTATCAGTAATGAGAAATGGGTTGTATATTTTTAAAACACATCAAACATGCAATTAGTTTCAAATATCTCTTTTTCATTTCGAGATTTTAAATTACATTAATTTTTATGCATGGAGAATTTGTTGGATTTTATATTGATATACATTTATTTTTAAAATCAGTTTGAATATGAGTCGAAATTTCAGGATTAAAAACAATTCGGACCACACCGAAATATGCAAAATTTCATATAATTGTTTAACCGTGGCCACAATATGGGTTGTAATGCTAACAAAAAGAATATGGGCTCCAAAAAAACCTTAATAATTAGCAAATGGGCTGTAAATTATTAGAAATAATGGCAGATGGGTTGTATGTTGTTTTCCACAAATTTGAGGCTTTCCTAAAAAAAGGTTGATGCACAAGCAGTGACTGTTGGATGGCCATCCAACGGCCGTCGTGCTTTTTCAATCTCTGCTCTTCCTGCTCTAGCCGCTCAAACAAGCGTCGGCGGGACTGCCTGCTCCCTCCTCCCCGCGGCCAGCTCTGCTGCCGCGCAGGCCTCACCGCCCCACCGTACTCCCATCGCTGGCCTAGCCATCCCTCTACTCACCCGCACCTGTTGTTATTCTCTGGCGACGGCAGACGAACTAGTAAACCCTCGTACAGTCGTACTCCCCTCCCCGTGGGAAACAACTGCTGAGTCTTCCCTGCCTCCGTGTCGTTCCCTTCCTAGGCCTCACTGTCGTCCACCGCCCTGGTGCTCTTGGCGTGGCCTGGTCAACGTGGTCAACGACCGACATGCATCTAAAGTGGACTGTACGTGGAGAGGCCGACAGCTGGGTCCACGGCCGGACGCAAGGAAATGCCTCCTTATTACACGCAAAATAATGATTCCTCCACCTGACATCAGGGACCCACCAAAAGGGCCCCTGTATTCCGTGAAAAAAACGTTACCACCGCTGACAGCTCGGACTCACCAGCTATATCTTCGCACACAAGGAAGTGCCTCCTTATTACGCACAAAAAATGAATACTCCCCCTGTTATCTAGGACCCAGTATAGTGGCAGGCTGACTTGTGGGCCTACTAAGATGACGGGACGGAGGGCTTTGTCAACTTAGTCAATATGCACGATTCTAGCTCTAGTGACCGTACGATGTCCATCCAACGGCCGTAGTGCTTCTTCAACCTCTGGTCTTCCTGCTCCAGCCGCCCAAACCAGCGCCGGTCGTGCCTCGTGCTCCTGCCTCCCGTGGCCGGCTACGATGCGGTGGAGTCCTCACCGACCCCTACTACTCCCACCGCTGGCCAGGCCACCCCTCTACTCACCCACACCCCCTGTTATTCTGCGGTGACGGCAGCCTCACACCGCAGCGAACCAGTGAACCCTCATACTCCTCTACACGTGGGCATCCACTGTCGCGTCTTCCCCGGCTCCGCGTCCTCTCCTTCCTAGGCCTCACCGTCGTCCACCGCCCTGGTGCTCTCGGCGTGGCGTGGTAAATGTGGTCAAGGAAAGGCTTCCATCGGACGTGGACTGTACGTGGAGAGGCTGACAGCTGGGTCCACGGCCGCAGCAAGGAAGTGCCTCCTTATTACGTGCAAAATAATTATTCGTCCACCTGACAGCGGGGGCCTATCGGACGGGCCACCGTATTTCATGAAAAAAATGTTTGCCCTTAACTGCTGGGACCCACCAACTACATCTTCGCACGCAAGGAAGTGCGTCCAGGCAAAAAAAAGATTCACCCCCTGACTGCTGGGACCCACCAGCTACATCTTCGCAGGCAAGGAAGTGCCTGACAGTCGGGACCCACCTGGTCGAAGCGTACGTAGCGTTGTCATTCTGGTCATGAATGTGTACGTACATATATACTGGTGGATGTAGAGGCGCGCACGTGTCGTAGTAGAGGCGCATACATGTCGTAGTAGAGGCGCGCACATGTCGTAGTAGAGGCGCGCACGTAGCATGTACACATACGTACAGCGGCCAGGGTGCAAGAAAGAAAATACGGCCACATATGTGTACATACGGGCAGCGTCTCGAACGCCTACTCGCGCATATGTATGGCCAGGGCTCGTGTACGTGGCTGGGTCGGAATGGAGAAACAGCGTCGTCGTCGTGTTCATGGGGAGGCAACTGAATGCGTCGTGTTCATGGGGAGGCAACGGAATACGTCATGTTCATCGGGAGGCAATGGAACGCGTGGGAGCCAACCGGCTGGGTCGGAACGGAATGCGTGGTCGTGTTCATCGGGAGGGCTTGGACGGAACAGGCGATGGAAACAAGGCCTGGCGTATCGCACAACGGAGGAAACGGACCTCCTATGTTCGGAACGGGGTCCTGTTGATTGGGAGGGGTCTGGCGTACCGCAAAACGGAGCAAACGTACCTCCTACGGTCAAAACGGGGGTCCTGTTGATTGGGAGGGGTGTGGCGTACCGCAAAACGGATGAAACGGACTTGTGTTGGAGCGCTATGGTCGAAATAGGGGTCCTGTTCATCGGGAGGAGTGTGGCGTGCCACAAAATGGGACTCCACGGGATACTGTTCATCTCCACCGTCGACCTCCTCCAACCTCCACGGGCTACCGTCGACCTCCTCCAGCCTCCACGGGCTCCTGTTCATCCAGCCTCCACCGCGCGCTACTCCACCCGCTACTATTCAACCATCCCTCCACGGGCACCCCTCCACCGTCTACTGTTCATCCAGCCCTCCACACCATGGGGTCTTGTTCAACCACCCCTCCACAGGCACCCCTCCACCATCTACTGTTCATCCAACCCTCCACCACACCATGGGGTCCTGTTCATCCAGAGGCAACGCCACCGGTCACTGTTCATCCAAACCCCCCCTGCAACGCTCACTGTTCATCCCAGAGGCAGCATCGATCAGCTTCAGTTAGTAGCAGTAGCGAAGGAATCGCTCGATCGGGTTCAGTTAACAGCCATCGATCAATCGCTCGGGTTTAGTTAGAGCCAACGCCTCGCACACACGCGCGTACGTGTACGAGAGAAACGTGCATCGCTCGGCCCCCGACCTCCCACCGTAACCGGGAACTCCCCGAAATTTTCCTCCCCTCGCTTCTACCATGGTTTTTCCGTCATGGACGGCCCAAAGAATGTCATGCAGCTGCGTCTCCGGCCCGCCCAGGACGAAAATCCCATTTTCTGTCATGATTTTTTGTCATAGAAGTAGGAGCCCACCACATCTATGATGATACCGGGTTTTGTCACAATTATCATCATAGAATTGTCATATGTATGACAGGAAAAAAATTCGTTCGGCCCAAAATGTCACGGATGTGTCTTTTTCTTGTAGTGCTTGTTGCCCCTACTGTCACTGGAAAGGACACCGCAAGATTGAACCCAAAGCTAAGAACTTCTCCCATTGCAAGAAAGATCAATCTAGTAGGCCAAACCAAACTGATAATTCGAAGAGACTTGCAAAGATAACCAATCATACATAAAAGAATACAGAGAAGATTCAAATATTGTTCATACATAAACTTGATCATAAACCCACAATTCATCGATCTCAACAAACACACCGTAAAAGAAGATTACATCGAATAGATCTCCACAAGAGAGGGGGAGAACTTTGTATTGAGATCCAAAAAGAGAGAAGAAGCCATCTAGCTAATAATTATGGACCCGTAGGTCTGAAGTAAACTACTCACACTTCATCGGAGAGGCTATGGTGTTGATGTAGAAGCCCTCCGTGATTGATACCCCCTCCGACGGAGCTCTAGAAAAGGCCCCAAGATGGGATCTCGTGGATACAAAAAGTTACAGCGGTGGAATTAGGGTTTTGGCTCCGTATCTGGTAGTTTGGGGGTACGTAGGTATATATAGGAGGAAGGAGTACGTCGATGGAGCAACGTGGGCCCCACGAGGGTGGAGGGCGCGCCTGGGGGGTAGGCGCGCCCCCCTACCTCGTGCCTTCCTTGTTGGTTGCTTGACGTAGGGTCCAAGTCCTCTAGATCATGTTCGTTCTGAAAATCATGTTCCCGAAGGTTTCATTCCGTTTGGACTCCGTTTGATATTCTTTTTCTGCGAAACCCTAAAATAGGCAAAAAGCAACAATTCTGGGCTGGGACTCCGGTTAATAGGTTAGTCCCAAAAAATAATATAAAAGTGTATAATAAAGCCCAATAATGTCCAAAACAGGATATAATATAGCATGGAACAATAAAAAATTATAGATATATTGGAGACGTATCAAGCATCCCTAAGCTTAATTCATGCTCGTCCTCGAGTAGGTAAATGATAAAAACAGAATTTTTGATGTGGAATGCTACTTGGCATAATTTTCAATGTAATTCTCTTAATTGTGGTATGAATATTTAGATCCGAAAGATTCAAGACAAGAGTTTAATATTGACTTAGAAATAATAATACTTCAAGCATACTAACTAAGCAATTATGTCTCTTCAAAATAACATGGCCAAAGAAAGTTATCCCTACAAAATCATATAGTCTGGATATGCTCCATTTTCACCACACAAAGTATTCAAATCATGCATAACCCCGATGACAAGCCAAGCAATTGTTTCATACTTTTGGTGTTCTCAAACTTTTTCAATCTTCACGCAATATATGAGCGTGAGCCATGGACATAGCACTATAGGTGGAATAGAATGGTGGTTTTTGAGAAGACAAAAGGGGATAATCTCACATCAACTAGGCGTATCAACGGGCTATGGAGATGCCCATAAATAGATATCAATGTGAGTGAGTAGGGATTGCCATGCAACGGATGCACTAGAGCTATGAGTATACGAAAGCTCAAAAAGAAACTAAGTGGGTGTGCATCCAACTTGCTTGCTCAGGAAGACCTAGGGCATTTTGAGGAAGCCCGTCGTTCGAATATACAAGCCAAGTTCTATAATAAAAAATTCCCACTAGTATATGAAAGTGATAGCATAAGAGACTCTCTATCATGAAGATCATGGTGCTACTTTGAAGCACAAGTGTGGAAAAAAGGATAGTAGTATTGCCCCTTTTATTCCTTTTTAGGCCTTTTTTTATTTGGCCTTTCTCTTTTTTTGAGACAATACTCTATGAATGATGATCATCACACTTCTATTTATTTACAACTCAATGATTACAACTCGATACTAGAACAAAGTATGACTCTATATGAATGCCTCCGACGGTGTACTGGGATAGCAATGATGCATGAGTGACTTTCATGAAATAATTATGAACGGTGGCTTTGCCACAACTAAAATGTCAACTACATGATCATGCAAAGCAATATGACAATGATGGAGCGTGTCATAGTAAACGGAACGGTGGAAAGTTGCATGCCAATATATCTCGGAATGGCTATGGAAATGCCATGATAGGTAGGTATGGTGGCTGTTTTGAGGAAGGTATATGGTGGGTTTATGATACCGACGAAAGGTGTGCGGTATTAGAGAGGCTAGCAATGGTGGAAGGGTGAGAGTGTGTATAATCCATGGACTCAACATTAGTCATAAAGAACTCACATACTTATTGCAAAAATCTATTAGTTATCGAAGCAAAGTACTACGTGCATGCTCCTAGGGGGATAGATTGGTAGGAAAAGACCATCGCTCGTCCCCGACCGCCACTCATAAGGAGGACAATCAATAAATACATCATGCTCTGAGTTCTTAACATAACGGTTCACCATACGTGCATGCTACGGGAATCACAAACTTCAACACAAGCATTTCTCAAATTCTCAACTACTCAACTAGCACGACTCTAATATCACCATCTCCATATCTCAAAACAATAATCAAGTTTCAAACTTCTCATAGTATTCAACACACTCATAAGAATTTTTTTATTATTAATCTTGAATGCCTAACATAATTAACGCAAATTACCATGCTGTTTTGTAGGACTATCAAAATAATCTAAGTGAATCATGAGAGAATAATGGTTTCTATAAAACAAATCCACCAACATGCTCTAAAAGATATAAGTGAAGCACTAGAGCAAAAACTATATAACTCAAAAGATATAAGTGAAGCACATAGAGTATTCCAACAATTTAGAAATCATGAGTATCTCTCTCAAAAAGGTGTGTGCAGCAAGGATGATTGTGTAAAACTAACAAATAAAGACTCAAATAATACAAGACACTCCAAGCAAAACACATATCATGTGGTAATAAAAAATATAGCTCCAAGTAAAGTTACCGCTAGAAGTAGACGAAAGAGGGGATGCCTTCCGGGGCATCCCCAAGATTTGGCTTTTAGGTGTCCTTAGATTATCTTTGGGGTGCCATGGGCATACCCAAGCTTAGGCTCCTGCCACTCCTTGTTCCATAATCCATCAACTCTTTACCCAAAACTTGAAAACTTCACAACACAAAACTTAAAGTAGAAAATCTCGTGAGCTCCGTTAGCGAAAGAAAAGAAAACACCACTTCAAGGTACTGTAATGAACTCATTCTTTATTTATATTGGTGTTAAACCTACTGTATTCAAACTTCTCTATGGTTTATAAACTATTTTACTAGCCATAGATTCATCAAAATAAGCAAACAACACACGAAAAAGAGAATCTGTCAAAAACAGAACAGTCTGTAGTAATCTGTAGATAACGCAAGATCTGGAACCCCAAAAATTCTAAAATAAATTTCTGGACGTGAGTAATTTATATATTAATCATCTTCAAAAAGAATTAACTAAATATAACTTTCCAAATAAAAATGGCAGCAGTTCTCGTGAGCGCTAAAGTTTCTGTTTTTACAGCAAGATTAAAAGGACTTTCCCCAAGTCTTCCCAACGGTTCTACTTGGCACAAACACTAATTAAACACAAAAAACAAAACCAAAATATAGGCTAGATAAATTATTTATTACTAAACAGGATCAAAAAACAAGGAATAAAAATAAAATTGGGTTGCCTCCCAACAAGCGCTATCGTTTAACGCCCCAAGCTAGGCATAAAAGCGAAGATAGATCTAGGTATTGCCATCTTTGGAAGGCAATCCATAAGTGGCTCTCATAATAGATTCATAAGGTAATTTAATTTTCTTTCAAGGGAAGTGTTCCATGCCTTTCCTTAACGGAAATTGGAATCTAATATTCCCTTCCTTCATATCAATAATTGCACTAATCATTCTAAGGAAAGGTCTACCAAGAATAATAGGACATGAAGGATTGCAATCTATATCAAGAACAATAAAATCCACGGGCACATAATTCCTATTTGAAACAATAAGAACATCATTAATTCTTCCCATGGGTTTCTTAATAGTGTAATCCACAAGGCGCAAGTTTAAAGAGCAATCATTAAAATGACGGAAACCTAGCAAATCACACAAAGTCTTTGGAATCATGGAAACACTAGCACCCAAATCACACAAAGCATAGCAATCATGATTTTTAATCTTAATTTTAATAGTAGGTTCCCACTCATCATAAAGTTTTCTAGGGATAGAAACTTCCAACTCACGTTTTTCTTCATAAGATTGCATCAAAGCATCAACGATATGTTTGGTAAAGGCTTTATTTTGACTATAAGCATGATGAGAATTTAGCACGGATTGCAACAAGGAAATACAATCTATCAAAGAGCAATTATCATAATTAAATTCCTTGAAATCCAAAATAGTGGGTTCATTAATATTTAAAGTTTTGACTTCTTCAATCCCACTTTTAACAATTTTAGCATCAAGATCTAAAGACTCCAAATTTTTGGAATGCCTTCTAGGTAAAGGTGGATCATATTTAGTCCCATCATTATCAAGATTCATATTGCAAAACAAAGATTTAATAGGGGACACATCAATAACTTTTATATCGTCATCTTTATTATCATGGAAACTAGAAGAACACGCTTTTATAAAGCAATCTTTCTTAGCACGCATCCTAGCGGTTCTTTCTTTGCACTCATCAATGGAAATTGTCATGGCTTTGAGAGACTCGTTGATATCATGATTAGGAGGAATAGATCTAAGTTTCAAAGAATCGACATCAAGAGAAATTCTATCAACGTTCTTAGCCAACTCATCAATCTTAAGCAATTTTTCTTCAAACAAAGCATTGAAATTCTTTTGCGAGGTAATAAATTCTTTAATATTAGATTCAAAATCAGAGGGTATCTTATTAAAATTTCCATAAGAATGGTCGTAGGAATTACCATAATTATTAGAGGAATTACTAGGATACGGCCTAGGATTAAAGTTTCCTCTATACGTGTTGGTACCAAAATTATTCCTACCAACAAAATTCACATCCAAAGATTCATTATTATTCTCAATCAAAGTAGACAAAGGCATATCTTTAGGATCAGAAGAAACACTTTTATTAGCAAATAATTCATAAGTTCATCCATCTTACCACTCAAAACATTAATTTCTTCTATCGCATGCACTTTCTTATTAGTAGATCTTTCAGTGTGCCATTGAGAATAATTAACCATAATATTATCTAGGAGTTTAGTAGCTTATCCTAAAGTGATTTCCATAAACGTGTCTCCCGCGGCCGAATCTAAAAGATTTCTAGAAGCAAAATTCAATCCGGCATAAAGATTTTGTATAATCATCCACAAATTTAAACCATGTGTAGGGCAATTACGTATCATTAATTTCATCCTCTCCCAAGCTTGTGCAACATGTTCATGATCAAGTTGCTTGAAATTCATAATAAAGTTTCTAAGAGAGATGATCTTAGCGGGAGGAAAATACTTAGAGATAAAAGCATCTTTGCGCTTATTCCACGAATCAATACTATTTTTAGGCAAAGACAAAAACCAAGCTTTAGCACGATCTCTAGTGAAAAAGGAAATAGCTTCAATTTAAAATATCATTGTCCACATCTTTCTTCTTTTGCATATCACACAAATCAACAAAGTTGTTTAGATGGGTAGCGGCATCTTCACTAGGAAGGCCGGAAAACAGATCTTTCATGACAAGATTTAGCAAAGCAGCATTAATTTCACAACATTCAGCATCGGTAAGAGGAGCAATCGGAGTGCTAATAAAATCATTGTTGTTGGTATTGGTAAAGTCACACAATTTGGTATTATCTTGAGCCATCATGACAAGCAAGCAAACAGACACACAAGCAAATAAGAAATGAGCAAAAAGAGGCGAATAGAGAAAGAGAGAGAGGATGGAGAGAGAAAGGGCGAATAAAACGGCAAGGGTGAAGTGGGGGAGAGGAAAACGAGAGGCAAATGGCAAATAATGTAATGCGGGAGATAAGGGTTTGTGATGGGTACTTGGTATGATGACTTTTGCGTAGACTCCCCGGCAACGGCGCCAGAAAATCCTTCTTGCTATCTCTTAAGCACTGCGTTGGTTTTCCCTTGAAGAGGAAAGGGTGATGTTGTAAAGCAGCGTAAGTATTTCCCTCAGTTTTTGAGAACCAAGATATCAATCCAGTAGGAGGCCACGCACGAGTCCCTCGCACCTACACAAACAAATAAACTCCTTGCAACCAACGCGATAAAGGGGTTGTCAATCCCTTCATGGTCACCTACGAGAGTGAGATCTGATAGATATGATAAGATAATATTTTTGGTATTTTTATGATAAAGAGAAACAAAGATGCATGTAAAATAAATAGCAAAGGAAATAACTAAGTATTGGAAGATTAATATGATGGAAAATAGACCAGGGGGCCATAGGTTTTACTAGAGGCTTCTCTTGAGAGCATAAGTATTATGGTGGGTGAACAAATTACTATTGAGCAATTGACAGAATTGAGCATAGTTATGAGAATATCTAGGTATGATCATGTATATAGGCATCACGTCCGAGACAAGTAGACCGACTCCTGCCTGCATCTACTACTATTACTCCAAACATCGACCGCTACCCAACATGCATCTAGAGTATTAAGTTCAAGAGAACAGAGTAACGCTTTAAGCAAGATGACATGATGTAGAGGGATAAACCCATGCAATATGATATAAGTCCCATCTTGTTATCCTCGATGGCAACAATACAATACGTGCCTTGATGATCCTACTGTCACTGGGAAAGGACACTGCAAGATTGAACCCAAAGGTAAGCACTTCTCCCATTGCAAGAAAGATCAATCTAGTAGGCCAAACCAAACTGATAATTCGAAGAGACTTGCAAAGATAATCAATCATACATAAAAGAATTCAGAGAAGATTCAAATATTGTTCATAGATAAACTTGATCATAAACCCACAATTCATCGGTCTCAATAAACACACCGCAAAAGAAGATTACATCGAATAGATCTCCACAAGAGAGGGGGAGAACTTTGTATTGAGATCCAAAAAGAGAGAAGAAGCCATCTAGCCAATAACTATGGACCCATAGGTATGAAGTAAACTACTCACACTTCATCGGAGAGGCTATGATGTTGATGTAGAAGCCCTCCGTGATTGATACCCCCTCTGGCGGAGCTCCGGAAAAGGCCCCTAGATGGGATCTCGTGGATACAGAAAGTTACGGCGGTGGAATTCGGGTTTTGGCTCCGTATCTGGTAGTTTGGGAGTACGTAGGTATATATAGGAGGAAGGAGTATGTCGGTGGAGCAACATGGGCCCCACGAGGGTGGAGGGCGTGCCTGGGCGGTAGGCGCACCCCTCTACCTCGTGCCTTCCTCGTTGGCTGCTTGACGTAGGGTCCAAGTCCTCTGGATCATGTTCGTTCTGAAAATCATGTTCCTGTTTCATTCCATTTGGACTCCGTTTGATATTCTTTTTCTGCAAAACCCTAAAATAGAAAAAAAGCAGCAATTCTGGGCTGGGACTCCGCTTAATAGGTTAGTCCCAAAAATAATATAAAACTATATAATAAAGCCCAATAATGTCCAAAACAGGATATAATATAGCATGGAACTATAAAAAATGATAGATACATTGGAGACGTATCAAGGCCATGGGCAAGGTGTGTCCCATGCTCG
The DNA here is from genome assembly GCF_018294505.1 of Triticum aestivum. Classification (NCBI taxonomy): domain Eukaryota; kingdom Viridiplantae; phylum Streptophyta; class Magnoliopsida; order Poales; family Poaceae; genus Triticum; species Triticum aestivum. The sequence continues at coordinate 73,665,593 of NC_057803.1, read as the reverse complement.
CATCCAGCTTCAACGAATGGGGAGAGACGGTGGCTTGGCCTACTTCCCGTGCTCGCATTGACCGGACGGCCACTGAGGCCCCCTTCTTCATCGACGCCCTCTGGGCCGGCTTGGTACCCCCTTTCTCCGCCTTCCTCAACACAGTGCTTTCCGTCTTCACCTTCATTTGTGAGGCCAGGGTAGGCATTCCTCCCTCGGTGGCTCTTCTTCGCCACTTCTTCTCGCTGCACCTGATTGATCCTCGACAGAGCTCCGGATGCCTGAGCTTTCAGGCCGTGGCGGCGACGGCCGGCAACGGGATCGACTTCAAGCTTCCACCATCTGCGAGCAGGTTCCGGACACGGTGGGTATTTGTTGAAGATGGGGTGCTCAGCCCCCTGCTCTCTTCTCCGTCAGAGCCCGCCATTCCTAACTCCGGTTGGTGCCACCGGAGGCTCGCCGATCCACGCCTTTTCCCCGTCTAGCTCAGATTGAGATGGCTCAAAGACCTTGGTGTGACTACGCCTATGGTGGTGAGGGAGTTCGTCCGGCGCCGAATTGCTCCGCTTCAGCGCCACTCCCGACCGATGTGGGCCTTGCTCAGCAACTAGGACCACATGAGACTTTAGGAGTCTAAGCTCCCCCATGAGGCGTGGCGAACGATGCTTGAGGTCCTAAAGGGCGTCCTGTTGCCGGCCGACTTGCCGAAGAAGAGTTGCGTTTTGTACCGCTGCTCGAACAAGATGACCTTCACGGAGCGGACTGTTGGAAATATGCCCTAGAGGCAATAATAAATTAGTATTAGTATTATATTCCATTGTTCATGATAATCGTTTATTATCCATGCTATAATTGTATTGATAGGAAACTCAGATACATGTGTGGATACATAGACAACACATGTCCCTAGTAAGCCTCTAGTTGACTAGCTCGTTGATCAATAGATGGTTACGGTTTCTTGACCATGGACATTGGATGTCGCTGATGATGGGATCACATCATTAGGAGAATGATGTGATGGACAAGACCCAATCATAAGCCTAGCACAAAGATCGTGTAGTTCGTATGCTAAAGCTTTTCTAATGTCAAGTATCATTTCCTTAGACCATGAGATTGTGCAACTCCCGGATACCGTAGGAGTGCTTTGGGTGTGCCAAACGTCACAACGTAACTGGGTGGCTATAAAGGTTCACTACAGGTATCTCCGAAAGTGTCTGTTGGGTTGGCACGAATCGAGACTGGGATTTGTCACTCCGTGTAACGGAGAGGTATCTCTGGGCCCACTCGGTAGGACATCATCATAATGTGCACAATGTGACCAAGGAGTTGATCACGGTATGATGTGTTACGGAACGAGTAAAGATACTTGTCGGTAACGAGATTGAACAAGGTATCGGGATACCGACGATCGAATCTCGGGCAAGTATCGTACCGCTAGACAAAGGGAATTGTATACGGGATTGATTGAATCCTTGACATCGTGGTTCATCTGATGAGATCATCGTGGAACATGTAGGAGCCAACATGGGTATCAAGATCCCGCTGTTGGTTATTGACCGGAGAGTTGTCCCAGCCATGTCTGCATGACTCCCGAACCTATAGGGTCTACACACTTAAGGTTCGATGATGCTAGGGTTATAGGGAAAGTATGTACGCGGTTACCGAATGTTGTTTGGAGTCCCGAATGAGATCCCGGACGTCACGAGGAGTTCCGGAATGGTCCGGAGTTAAAGATTATATATCGGAAGTATGGTTTTGGCCACCAGAAGTGTTCCAGGCATCACCGATAGTGTACCGGGACCACCGGAGGGGTCTGGGGTCCACTAGGTGGGGCCACCAGCCCCGGAGGCCTACATGGGCCAATAGTGGGAAGGGACCAGCCCCTGGGTGGGCTGGGGCGCCTCCCACCAAGGCCCAAGGCGCAAGGGAGAGTGGGAGGGGGCAAACCCTAGGTCCAGATGGGACTTAAGGCCCACCCTAGGTGCGCCCCCCTCTCTCCACCCTTGGCCGCAACCCTAGATGGGTTTTGGGGCTGCCACCACCCCTAGGGAGGGAACCCTAGATGGGGCGCAGCCCCTCCCCTTCCCCTATATATACTTGAGGTAATGGGGGTTGCAACACACGCAAGATCATCTCCCTCTTGGCGCAGCCCTACCTCTCTCCCTCCTCGTCTCTCGTAGTGCTTGGCGAAGCCCCGCTGGAGTTCCGCGCTCCTCCACCACCACCACGCCGTCGTGCTGCTTCTGGACGGAGTCTTCCCCAACCTCTCCTTCTCCCCTTGCTGGATCAAGGCATAGGGGACGTCATCGGGCTGCACGTGTGTTGAACACGGAGGCGCCGTGGTTCGGTGCTTAGATCAGAATCAACCGTGATCTGAATCGCTACGAGTACGACTCCTTCATCCGCGTTCTTGCAACGCTTCCACTTAGCGATCTACAAGGGTATGTAGATGCACTCCCCTTCCCCTTGTTGCTAGATTACTCCATAGATTGATCTTGGTGATGCGTAGAAAATTTTAAATTTCTGCTACGATCCCCAACACGGATGCCCTCCTTCGACGAGTGGGGGTTGCGCCTAGCTGGCCTCATGGGGCCCCGTGAGAAACCCATCGTCACAGTTCCTTTCCTCGACGTTGGCACCGAGCTCGCCCCAAGTGTTGGCGCAGGGGGCGTACACCGCTGGGGGCGATAGTGAAGGTGCAGAGATGCCGATGCCGCCCAGGGATCCTGAAGCATTGACCCCGGGGTCCCATGACTCTTTCCCTGGAGCGGCGGTTGAAGGGGCGACGCAGCCCGCGTCTCTCGCGGCCGGGGCTCCCGAGGCCTCGGCAAGTCACCGTGAGGCAGAACCGGCCAGCTCTCCTCAGCCTGGTGCTTCTGAGGCTGCCCCTCCGAGCACTTCTCCAGCCGCGCCTCATGTCGGCCTCCATGTACAGCACTTCGGCCGGCTGTGCATGGACTTCGCAGAACTCCGCAAGAGAAAGGGGTCCCCGAGCTGCGGTAGCGTCACCTTTGGGCCGTTGAAGCAAGGGAAGTATATCGCCATGGACGAGTAAGTACCTTACCTTGGTGATCTTCTATGTGCTTCTTTCCTTCCTGACGATTGTCCCCTTAGGGCCCCTTCTGCCAAGGCCGCGAAATCTCCTGAGAAGCAGCTCCCTCTCGCCCCGTTGCACCCGCCAAGCTCGAGCGCTGTGATACGTCTCCAACGTATCTATAATTTTTGATTGCTCCATGCTATATTATCTACTGTTTTGGACTATATTGGGCTTTATTTTCCACCTTATTATTTTTGGGACTAACCTATTAACCGGAGGCCCAGCCCAGAATTGTTGTTTTTTGCATATTTCAGTGTTTCGAAGAAACGGAATATCAAACGGAGTCCAAACGGAATAAACCTTTCTGGAACGTGATTTTCTTCCCGAATATGACCCAAGAGACTTGGACCCTACTCCAAGGAAGCTTCGAGGTGGGCACGAGGTAGGGGGCGCGCCCTATACCCCCAGGCGCGCCCCCCACCCTCGTGGGCCCCCCGAAGCTCCACCGACGTACTTCTTCCTCCTATATATACTTACGTACCCCCAAACGAACAGATACGGAGCCAAAAAACTAATTTCACCGCCGCAACTTTCTGAATCCACGAGATCCCATCTTGGGGCCTGTTCCGGAGCTCCGCCGGAGAGGGCCGTCATCACGGAGGGCTTCTATATCATCATAGCCTCTCCGATGAAGTGTGAGTAGTTTACCGCAGACCTTCGGGTCCATAGTTATTAGCTAGATGGCTTCTTCTCTCTTTTTAGATCTCAATACAAAGTTCTCCCCCTCTCTTGTGGAGATCTATTCGATGTAATCTTCTTCTTTTTTGCGATGTGTTTGTTGAGACCGATGAATTGTGGGTTTATGATCAAGTCTATCTATGAATAATATTTGAATCTTCTCTGAATTCTTTTATGTATGATTAGTTATCTTTGCAAGTCTCTTCGAATTATCAGTTTGGTTTAGCCTACTAGATTGGTTTTTCTTGCCATGGGAGAAGTGCTTAGCTTTGGGTTCGATCTTGCGGTGTCCTTTCCCAGTGACAGAAGGGGCAGCAAGGCACGTATTGCATCGTTGCCATCGAGGATAACAAGATGGGGTTTATTTCATATTGCATGAATTTATCTCTCTACATCATGTCATCTTGCTTAAAGCGTTACTCTATTTTTAACTTAATACTCTAGATGCATGTTGGATAGCGGTCGATGAATGGAGTAATAGTAGTAGATGCAGAATCGTTTCGGTCTACTTGTCACGGACGTGATGCCTATATACATGATCATGCCTAGATATTCTCATAACTATGCTCAATTCTGTCAATTGCTCAACAGTAATTTGTTCACCCATCGTAGAATACTTATGCTCTTGAGAGAAGCCACTAGTGAAACCTATGGCCCCCGGGTCTATTCTCATTATATCAATCTCCATCACTTTAATCTTGCTTTGCTTTTTTACTTTGCCTTTTACTTTTCACTTTGCATCTCTATACCAAAAATACCAAAAATATTATATCTATCAGATCTCACTCTTGTAAGTTACCGTGAAGGGATTGACAACCCCTAATCGCTTTGGTTGCAAGTAGCTATCGTTTTGTGCAGGTACGAGGGACTTGAGCGTGGCCTCCTACTGGATTGATACCTTGGTTCTCAAAAACTGAGGGAAATACTTACGCTACTCAGCTGCATCATCCTTTCCTCTTCGGGGAAATCCAACGCAAGCTCAAGAGGTAGCAAGAAGAATTTCTGGCGCTATTGCCGGGAGTCTACGCAAAAAGTCAACATACCAAGTACCCATCACAATCCCTATCTCTCGCATTACATTAGTTGCCATTTGCCTCTCGTTTCCTCTCCCCCACTTCACCCTTGCCATTTTATTCGCCCTCTCTTTCTCGATCTCCTTCTCCTTCTCTTTCTCCATTTGCCTTTTTCTCACTTGCCTTTTTGTTTGCCCGTGTGTTGGATTGCTTGTTTGTCGCGATGGCTGAAGATACTACCGAATAGTGTGACTTCACCAAAACCAACAATAATGATTTCCTTAGCACTCTGATTGTTCCTCTTGCCAATACTAAATCTTGTGAAATCAACATTGCTTTGTTGAATCCTGTTATTAAAGATCAATTCACCGGCCTTCCTAGTGAAGATGCCGCTACTCATCTGAATAGCTTCGTTGATTTATGTGATATGCAAAAGAAAAAAGATGTCGATAATGATGTCGTTAAATTGAAGCTATTTCCTTTTTCTCTTAGAGATCGTGCTAAAGCTTGGTTTTCGTATTTGCCTAAAAATAGTATTGATTCTTGGAACAAGTGCAAAGATGCTTTTATCTCTAAGTATTTCCTTCCCGCTAAGATCATCTCTCTTTGAAACGATATTATGAACTTTAAGCAACTTGATCATGAACATGTTGCACAAGCTCGGGAGAGAATGAAATTAATGATACGTAATTGCCCTACTCATGGTTTGAATTTGTGGATGATTATACAAAAAATTTATGTCGGATTGAATTTTGCTTCTAGAAATCTTTTAGATTCGGCCGCGGGATGCACTTTTATGGAAATCACTTTAGGAGATGCTACTAAACTCCTAGATAATATTGTGGTTAATTATTCTCAATGGCATACTGAAAGATCTTTTAATAAAAAGTGCATGCGATAGAAGAAATCAATGTTGTGAGTGGAAAGATGGATGAACTTATGAAATATTTTCTACTAAGAGTGTTTCTTCTGATCCTAATGATATGCCTTTGTCTACTTTGATTGAGAATAACAATGAATCTGTGGATGTGTATTTTGTTGGTAGGAATAATTTTGGTGACAACACTTATAGAGGGAATTTTAATCCTAGGCCATATCCTAGTAATCCTTCTAATAATTATGGGAATTCCTACAAAACTCTTATGGAAATTATAATAAGATGCCCTCTGAATTTGAGAATAGTGTTAAAGAGTTTATGAATTCACAAAAGAATTTTAATGCTTTGCTTGAAGAGAAATTGCTTAAAGTTGATGATTTGGCTAGGAACGTTGATAGAATTTCTCTTGAGGTTGATTCTTTAAAGCTTAGATCTATTCCTCCTAAGCATGATATCAATGAGTCTCTCAAAGCCATGAGAATTTCCATTGATGAGTGCAAGGAAAGAACCGCTAGGATGCGTGCTTCCAAAGATGCCTTTATTAAAGCGTGTTCTTCCAATTCCTATGAAAATCAAGATGAAGATCTAAAAGTTATTGATGTGTCTCCTATTAAATCTTTGTTTTGCAATATGAATCTTGATGAAACTGAATATGATCTTCCTTTACCTAGAAGGCGTTCTAAAAATTCGGAGTATTTAGATCTTTATGATGAAATTGATGAAAGTGGGATTGAAAGAAATAAAAATCTAGATGTTGCTAAACCCACTATATTGGATTTCAAGGAATTTAATTATGGAAAGTTGCTCTTTAATTGATTGTATTTCCTTGTTGCAATCCGTGCTAAACTCTCCACATGCTTATAGTCAAAAGAAAGCCTTCACCGAACATATTGTTGATGCCTTGATGCAATCTTATGAAGAAAAACTTGAGTTGAAAGTTTCTATCCCTAGAAAACTCTATGATGCGTGGGAACCAACTATTAAAATTAAAATTAAAGATCATGAGTTTTATGCTTTGTGTGATTTGGGTGCTAGTGTCTCCACTATCCCCAAAACTTTGTGTGATTTGCTAGATTTCCGCGATTTTGATGATTGCTCTCTAAACTTGCATCTTGAGGATTCTACTATTAAGAAACCTATGGGAAGGATTAATGATGTTCTTATTGTTGCAAATAGGAATTACGTGCCCGTAGATTTCATTGTTCTTGATATAGATTGCAATCCTTCTTGCCCTATTATTATTGGTAGACCTTTCCTTAGAACGGTTGGTGCGATTATTAATATGAAGGAGGGAATATTAGATTTCAATTTCCATTAAAAAGGGCATGGAACACTTTCCAAGAAAGAAAATAAAATTGCCATATGAAACTATCATGAGAGCCACTTATGGATTGCCTACCAAAGATGGCAATACCTAGATCTATCCTCGCTTTTATGCCTAGCTAGGGGCATTAAACGATAGCGCTTGTTGGGAGGCGACCCAATTTTATTTTTAGTTTTTTGTGTTTTTCTTCTGTTAGGGAATAAATAACCCATCTACCTTCTGTTTGGATGTGGTTTTGTGTTTTAATTAGTGTCTATGCCAAGTTAGATCTATTGGATCTTCTTGGATGATAGTTATTTGATCTTGCTGTAATTTCCAGAAACTTTGCATTTAGTGGCCGAATTGTTAAAAATCACCAGAACGTGATAAAATACTGATTCCAATTGTTGCTGATCAATAAACAAATTTTCTAGGTCTTCCAATTTTTGTAGATATTTTGGAGTTCCAGAAGTTTGCGTTAGTTACAGATTACTACAGACTGTTCTGTTTTTGACAGATTCCGTTTTTCGTGTGTTGCTTGCTTATTTTGATGAATCTATGGTTAGTAAAATAGTTTATAATCCATAGAGAAGTTGGAATACAGTAGGTTTAACACCAGTATAAATAAAGAATGAGTTCATTACAGTACCTTGAAGTGGTTTTTTGTTTTCTTTCTCTAACGGAGCTCACGAGATTTCTATTGAGTTTTGTGTTGTGAAGTTTTCAAGTTTTGGGTGAATTCTTGTGATGGATTATGGAAAAATGAGTGGCAAGAGCCTAAGCTTGGGGATGCCCATGGCACCGCCAAGATAATCCAAGGACACCAAAAATTCAAAGCTCGGGGATGCCCCGGAAGGCATCCCCTCTTTCGTCCACTTCCATCGGTAATTTACTTGGAGCTATATTTTTATTCACCAACATGATATGTGTTTTGCTTGGAGCATCTTGTATTATTTGTGTCTTTGGTTGTTAGTGTGCCACAATCATCCTTGCTGTACACACCTTTTGAGAGAGCCATACATGAATTAGAATTTGATAGAATACTCTATGTGCTTCACTTATATTTTTTGAGCTAAGTAGTTTTGCTCTATGTGCTTCACTTATATCTTCTGAGCGCTATAATTCTGCTCTATGTGCTTCACTTAGATCTTTTAGAGCACGGTGGTGGATTTGTTTTAAAGAAACTATTGATCTCTCATGCTTCACTTAAATTATTTTGGGAGTCTTAATAGCATGGTAATTTGCTTAATAGTAACATGCTTGGTATTCAAGATTTGTGAAACTTTCTTTTGAGTGTGTTGAATACTAAGAAAAGTTGGATGCTTGATAATTGTTTTGAGATATGGAGGTAGTAATATCAAAGTCATGCTAGTAGAGTAATTGTGAATCTGAGAAGTGCTTGAGTTAAAGTTTGCAAGTCCCGTAGCATGCACGTATGGTAAACGTTATGCAACAAATTTGAAACATGAGGTGTTATTTGATTGTCCTCCTTATGAGTGGCAGTCGGGGACGAGCGATTGTCTTTTCCTACCAATCTATCCCCCTAGGAGCATGTGCGTAATACTTTGGTTTTTGATGGCTTGTAGATTTTTGCAATAAGTATATGAGTTCTTTATGACTAATGTTGAGTCCATGGATTATACGCACTCTCACCCTTCCATCATTGCTAGCCTCTATAGTACCGTGCATTGCCCTTTCTCACATCGAGAGTTGGTGCAAACTTCGCCGGTGCATCCAAACCCCGTGATATGATATGCTCTTTCACACCTAAACCTCCTTATATCTTCCTCAAAACAGCCACCATACCTACCTATTATGGCATTTCCATAGCCATTCCAAGATATATTGCCATGCAACTTTCCACCATCATGTTTATCATGACACATTCATCATTGTCATATTGCTTAGCATGATCATGTAGTTGACATAGTATTTGTGGCAAAGCCACCATTCATAATTTTTTCATACTTGTCACTCTTGATTCATTGCATATCCCGGTACACCGCGGGAGGCATCCATATAGAGTCATACTTTGTTCTAGTATCAAGTTGTAATCATTGAGTTGTAAATAAATAGTAGTGTGATGATCATCATTTAATAGAGCATTGTCCCAAAAAAAGAAAGGCCAAAGAAAAAAAAGAAGCTGCCCCCCCAAAAAAAGGGGCAATGCTACTATCCTTTTTTTCCACACTTGTGCTTCAAAGTAGCACCATGTTCTTCATATAGAGAGTCTCTTGAGTTATCACTTTCATATACTAGTGGGAATTTTCATTATAGAATTTGGCTTGTATATTCCAACAATGGGCCTCCTCAAGTGCCCTAGGTCTTCGTGAGCAAGCAAGTTGGATGCACACCCACTTAGTTTCTTTTGTTGAGCTTTCATACATTTATAGCTCTAGCGCATCCGTTGCATGGCAATCCCTACTCCTTGCATTAACATCAATTGATGGGCATCTCCATAGCCCATTGATTAGCCTCGTTGATGTGAGACTTTCTCCTTTTTTGTCTTCTCCACATAACCCCATCATTATATTCTATTCCACCCATAGTGCTATATCCATGGCTCACGCTCATGTATTGCGTGAAAGTTTATGATTTTGAAATTATTAAGGTATGAAACAATTGCTTGGCTTTTCATCGGGGTTGTGCATGATGAGAGCATTCTTGTGTGACGAAAATGGAGCATGACTAAACTATATGATTTTGTAGGGATGAACTTTCTTTGGCCATGTTACTTTAAGAAAACATAATTGCTTTGTTGGTTTGCTTGAAGTATTATTATTCTCTATGTCAATATGAAATTTTGTCTTGAATCTTCCTAATCTGAATATTCATACCACAATTAAGAATATTTGCATTGAAATTATGCCAAGTAGCACTCCACATCAAAAATTCTCTTTTTATCATTTACCTACTCGAGGACGAGTAGGAATTAAGCTTGGGGATGCCTGATACGTCTCCAACGTATCTATAATTTTTGATTGCTCCATGCTATATTATCTACTGTTTTGGACTATATTGGGCTTTATTTTCCACTTTTATATTATTTTTGGGACTAATCTATCAATCGGAGGCCTAGCCCAGAATTGCTGCCTTTTTGCCTATTTTAGTGTTTCGAAGAAATGGAATATCAAACGGAGTCCAAACGAAATAAACCTTTCTGGAACGTGATTTTCTTCTCGAATATGACCCAGGAGACTTGGATCCTACGCCAAGGAAGCTTCGAGGTGGGCATGAGGTAGGGGGCGCGCCCTATACCCCCCAGTCGCACCCCCACCATCGTGGGCCCGCCAAAGCTCCACCGATGTACTTCTTCCTCCTATATATACCTACGTAACCCCAAACGAACAGATACGGAGCCAAAAACCTAATTTCACCGCCACAACTTTCTGTAACCATGAGATCCCATCTTGGGGCCTGTTCCGGAGCTCCGCCGGAGAGGGCCATCATCACGGAGGGCTTCTACATCATCATAGCCTCTCCGATGAAGTGTGAGTAGTTTACCTCAGACCTTCGAGTCCATAGTTATTAGCTAGATGGCTTCTTCTCTCTTTTTGGATCTCAATAAAAAGTTCTCCCCCTCTCTTGTGGAGATCTATTCGATGTAATCTTCTTCTTTTTTGTGGTGTGTTTGTTGAGACCGATGAATTGTGGGTTTATGATCAAGTCTATCTATGAATAATATTTGAATCTTCTATGAATTCTTTTATGTATGATTAGTTATCTTTGCAAGTCTCTTCGAATTATCAGTTTGGTTTGGCCTACTAGATTGGTTTTTCTTGCCATGGGAGAAGTGCTTAGCTTTGGGTTCGAGCTTGCGGTGTCCTTTCCCAGTGACAGAAGGGGCAGCAAGGCACGTATTGCATCGTTGCCATCGAGGATAACAAGATGGGGTTTATTTCATATTGCATGAATTTATCTCTCTACATTATGTCATCTTGCTTAAAGAGTTACTCTGCTTTTAACTTAATACACTAGATGCATGCTGGGTAGCGGTCGATGAGTGGAGTAATAGTAGTAGATGCAGAATCGTTTCGGTCTACTTGTCACGGACGTGATGCCTATATACATGATCATGCCTAGATATTCTCATAACTATGCTCAATTCTGTCAATTGCTCAACAGTAATTTGTTCACCCGTCGTAGAATACTTATGCTCTTGAGAGAAGCCACTAGTGAAACCTATGGCCCCCGGGTCTATTCTCATTATATCAATCTCCATCACTTTAATCTTGCTTTGCTTTTTACTTTTCCTTTTACTTTTCTCTTTGCATCTCTATACCAAAAATACCAAAAATATTATATCTATCAGATCTCACTCTTGTAAGTGACTGTGATGGGATTGACAACCCCTAATCGCATTGGTTCGAGTAGCTATCGTTTTGTGCAGGTACGAGGGACTTGAGCGTGGCCTCCTACTGGATTGATACCTTGGTTCTCAAAAACCGAGGGAAATACTTATGCTACTCTGCTGCATCATCCTTTCCTCTTCGGGGAAATCCAATGCAAGCTCAAGAGGTAGCACGCTGCAGGCTTGTGCGCTGCCCATGGCGCGGGGTCAACCGTGGGAGTTGGTACGTCATCAAGGCGCCTTGAGCTTGCGCCTTCGCCGTCCTTTCTCCGCGGCTTTGCTTGGATCCAAGGGCTTCTCCCCTGGTCACGGTCGGCAGCTGGCTGGCTTCGATCCAGTGTCCTCTTCAAGCAGCGGGCCCCTTTCGGCTCAGGCCCCTCGCGAGGATCGGCTGGCTCCTGGGGCTGTGCCAACCCCCAGCCCCTGCTGAGAGGGGGAGCACCACGTCGGGCGTCGCCCACAGCCCCCGTAGCGGAGGGCGAGATGGGCCCTGCGCTTCAGTTCGAGCATGGGTGGAGCATTGTTCGTCATGAGCTCTTCTAGGAGGCAATGAGCGCAATGGGTTGAAGATAACATGGATGCGCTGGTTAGGGCCTTCGCTTCCGACGATGATGGGGTAGTGGTTGCGCGGACGAAGGCGACGTGGTTGATGATGGCGACACCGGCGCCGGTGAAGGTGGAGGCGAAGCCAACGATGGCGATAGCGATGCCAGCGGTGCGTCTGAGGATGACATGGGGACGCGGTGAGCGACATATCCGGGTGATCCCTCGTTTCCCTGTTGTTTACCCTGTAAAAACTTGGGCGTGGCCCCGGAAGATTGTAAGAGCATTTTGAGAGGGGGAGCCCCTCATGTAAACAAGTCGTAGCTTTTATCCTTCCGTGTCAAATTGAGTAGGCGCCTTCACGAGCTTACGTAAGCTGGGGCAAGGTTGTTGTCGCGGTTTACCTTAGCCTCGACGAGCCCAAAACCGGCTCAAGAAGTTGTGGATTTCTGAGAAGCTCATGAGGAATTCGTCGACACGCCCGAGAGGGCCATGTGATAAGCGAGCGCCAGCCACGGCCCGACACATGCATGGCTCGTGTGCTTCATGCCCAGCCCGGCTCCCGAGGAGCCCGCGAGGGGGGAGCGACTGGCGCGAACTCCAAAATAAGGCAAGGACTAGACTGCGAGAAATAGCTCGAACGAAAAAAGGCATCCCCCCGCGTGCATCAAATGAAAATGCAACTTCAACTTAAATCCAAATCCAGAAAGCAGGGTTACAGAAAAGAGATCCAAAGCAAAAGGCTGCGTCCGGCACCTAGTCTAGTCTTCGACATCTTCTCACCAGCGCGGAGCTAAGTGCTTCCACTGGGCGTGGGAGGGAGCCCCCGAGGCCCGAGGGCGGCTCTCCTGAGGCTTCGGGGCGTGTACAGCCCCACTCATTATTATGTGAGAGTGTCACGGGCGTTGATCTTCACAGGCGTGAGCCTTACTTCATATCGCTTGATGAGGGCCCCGCCTTGCACCGCCTCCTACCATCGCTGGGACGACCGGAAACCAGGACGGCCCAACGAGGGCAGAGGGGACGCTAGCGGCGCCTTGGCGACCACGGGTCCTCTGTCGGGGAAAATGTCGTGGATGCCACCCGGACAGAGGGCCTACCTCTGGGCGTTGCCTTGCTCCATGCGATGCGGGGAGGAGCCTTGCTCCTGGCCCCTTCCACGCAGCCCCCAGTGGGTCTCTCCTGTCGGGGCGGGCATCGCCGTGCCAGAACCATCGTTCGGTGCCGTGACCTGGTTCATCTGTGACTCACGGTTAGCGTAAGCCTGCCCCTGAGGGATTAATGGTACCCTGTATCTGTCATCGATGGCACGGCTGGCGGGGCTCTCTGGCGGCTCCTGGAAGGCCTCAGCTCCTAACGCCTCATCCTCCCATCCTAGTCGAGGAACGAGCCGGGGGCGTCCTCCGGCATGTACTCCTGATCCATCATGCGGGGAACTTAGGCCTCCGATGCCGCTGCCCCTAAGACCTCGCCGAAGTGCCCCACGCTCCACGTCGCTCGGCCCGTCACACTGTCCTGGGGATGGCGGGGCGGTGCTCCGATGGGGCCGCGCGTGATGACGCTCGTGCCCGCGCCCATCCGAGGTGGCTCGAATGCGAGGGGGCGCCCTCCGCCATGGACCGTGCTGATGTCGACGAAGCCCCCGAGCGCACTTGGGGGTAGGCGGGCGCAGCGACGCCCGCCATGGGATCATGCCACTGTCTGGGGCATGAGCTGGTAGTAGAAAGGCGATGCTCCCGTGGCCGCCGCGTCCAGGAGCTCGGCGACGCGTTCCAGCAGTGCATCCCGCCCGCTCTCCGTCAGTCGGCACCGCAACAGCTCCCGTGCCACTGTGAGCGCGGCCCGCATGTTCGCCTGCTCCCTCCTGGTGTGCGGCACCATCGCCGCGGCGTGGCTGGCGGCCCTTGCAGCGGCTTGCGTCTTTCGGGGGGTAAGAGTAGAGGGTGAGTGGCCGTGTCGCCCGCGCCCCATGGTGTTTGGTGTGCGCGCCGCCTGAGACGCGGGGTTGAGGTCTTCCTGGTCAGGCGGCGCCGCCCGGGCGGGCCAGGCTGCCCATCGGTCGTTGTTAGCCCTCGTGTCGCCGGACATCAGAACCGTGAAGCGTCGACGGATCGTCTGGTGGGGAAGAAGCTCCAGCGCACCCCTACCTGGCGCACCAAATGTCGGATTACGGGTTCCGGCAAAACCCTTAAGGTTCGAACACTGGGTGCGCGCGAAGATCTCCCCCCCTATCGATTCGCGTCCTAACTTAGCCTAGATCTCACGAACTAACTCGACAAACTCGCAACATAAAGGACACAAGATTTATACTGGTTTGGGCCACCATTGTGCTGTAATACCCTACTCCAGTGTGGTGGTGGATTGCCTCTTGGGCTTAGGATGAACTGTTCAAGGGGAAGAACAGCCTCCTGAGGTGGAGGTGTTCTTGTGCTTGGTGAATTTGTGTGGTTGTGGATGATCTTGATGATCTGTCCTGCCTATGGTGGTGGCCAGTCCTATTTATAGAGGCCCTGGTCCTCTCCCCAAATATTGAGCAGAAAGGGAGCCAACAACGGCCAACTAGAAAGGGGACAACTAGTACAAGCTATCCTGACAAAAGGCGGTCTTCGCCTGCCAAAGGTTCTAGCGGTGACGCCGTCCTAGGCTCCATGGTGACCCCCGTCTTGCCGTCCTTCTGGTCTTGGTCTGGTTGCACCAATATGGAAACCTTTGCTTGACGCCTCGGTCCTCCGTGCCTGCGCTTGCCCCCTTAGCACTAAAGAGGAAACAATGATGTTGCGCGCGCTGGCGCCCGCCTAGTCTCGATCGTCATGGCTTACGTCACGAGGACCTTGCGAGGTTTGCCCAGCCTTGGACTCTCCACCCCTCACGACCCAGCCTGGTGAGGCCGCTCCTGAGGAGGTCTTGTGTCGTCCACCTCGCGAGGCTTGGCCCCTCACGAAGGTCTTGATTCCTTGTTGATGAATATGGGCCGTACAGGCATGCCAGCAAAGCCACGCCGTGGGCCGCAAGCAGGCAAGTCCGGGGACCCCCGTTCCCAGAACAACGATAGTTGGCAAGTCCCGTAGCATGCACGTATGGTAAACATTGTGTGACAAATTTGAAGCATGGGGTGTTCTTTGATTGCTTTCCTTATGAGTGGCGGCCGGGGACGAGCGATGGTATTTTCTACCAATCTATCCCCCTAGGAGCATGCATGTAGTGCTTGGTTTTGATTACCTGTAGATTTTTGCAATAAGTATGTGAGTTCTTTATGACTAATGTTGAGTCCATGGATTAAACGCACTCTCACCCATCCATCATTGCTAGCCTCTTCGGTACCATGCATTGCCCTTTCTCCCCTCGAGAGTTAGTGCAAACTTCGCCAATGCATCCAAACACCGTGATATGATACACTCTATCACACATAAACCTGCTTATATCTTCCTCAAAACAGTCACCATACCTACCTATTATGGCATTTCCATAGCCATTCCGAGATATATTTGTAACACCCCAGATGTAACTTTCCCAATTTGTACTCCAACTCTTGCCGTTTCCGCCGCTAAGTTATATTTATTTCCTTGGGTTCGGGTTTTGTCTCCGTGTGTTGTTGTCGCTGTCATGCTTCTCATATCATGTCATCATGTGCATTGCATTTGCATACGTGTTCGTCTCATGCATTCGAGCATTTTCCCTATTGTCTGTTTTGCATTCCGGCGCTTTGTTCTCCTCCGGTGGCCATTTCTAGATTTCTTTCGTGTCTGGGGATTAAACATTTCTGGATTGGACCGAGACTTGCCAAGCCGCCTTGGTTTACTACCGGTAGACCGCCTGTCAAGTTTCGTATCATTTGGACTTCGTTTGATACTCCAACGGTTAACCGAGGGACCGAAAAGGCCTTGTGTGTGTTGCAGCCCAACACCCCTCCAATTTGGCCCAAAACCTACCTAACTCTGCTCCATCACCTAGAGCGTTCGATCACGATCGCGTGGCCAAAAACCGCACCTCATTTGGACTCTCCTAGCTCCCCGTATGCCTATTTAAAGCCCCCCCCCCCCCCGAAATCCGGATCTTCCTCTCCCCCGAAAACCCTAATTTCCCCTCCGACGCGCCGGACATTGTCCGCCCGCACCGGACACTCCGCGCCGCCGCCCCCACACCAGTCGCGCGCCGCCACGTGGCCTCTAGCCGCCGTCCGCCGCGCCGGCCCGCTCGGGCCCAGGGAGAGCCCCCGCGGCCCATCCCGCCGCCGCCGCCGCATGGGAGCAGCCCGCCCGCGGTCGCCTCGACGTGCCGCCTCCGCCGTTCCCCGCGCCGCCGCACGGACTTGGCCGGCCCCCGCGCCGGCCGGAGCTGCCCGCTCGCCGGCGTGCACTTCCTCCGCCGCGGCCAGTCCGCGCCCCGCCGCCCGAGGAGCCGCCCCGGCTCCGGCCTCCTCCTCCGGCGAGCTCCGGCCTCCTCCCCGTCCTCAACTCCGGCGAACAGGGCCCGGCATCGAACCTTGGGAGGCGCGCCCAGATCTGATCTGGTTGCTACAGTAACCCTAATTTTTTTCGCGAGGTTGATTTTCTCTAAGTCCCAGAAATTCTCAGTTCAAGTGCTCATGTTCACGACTCCGTAACTTTGCATCCGTAGCTCCGATTCATGCATATAACATATAAAAATGTTCATATCAGAGAGTACATCATTTCATTCCATGGCATCATTTTTATTTGAGCTCATCTTGATGCCCGAAATGCTGTTAGAAGAGGGCTACTTGAGATTATTGTCAGATCTGCTACTCCGTTTAGCACTTTTGTCATTTTTGCCATGATTATTGTGTGCATGCTATGCCCGTGAGTTCTACATATGTTTTGTTAAGGGTTTTATCATATTTCTAGAGGTGCAACCCATGTATTTTTGTGATGTGTGTGGTGACTTGTGCAAGCTTGCAAAGTGGTGCACTTGCTAATTCTGTTTTCAGGGACTTAGCAATTTCACTAAGTCCTGGAGCTGTTTATCTCATGATGCCATATGTTCTTGTTGTTTCCTAGTGATCCGTGCCTCTTTTGAGGATGATTAGTAAGGATGTTTTGTTAATCTTGTAGTGCTCTATCCATCCATGCCTTTGTTTGAAATTATGGAGCACCCTAGCTTGAGTCAATAGACCTCTACTTTTGCTACTTTGTGAATATGGGCAGATTGTCAACTTGTTTGCAATTTTGTCGGTGATGTTGTAGTTGATCCGTGCATGCTATGTTATTGTTATTGCCATGTCTAGCTTATATTTTGTGCCTTCTTGATGGATGTATGCTTGTCTTGGTATGACTTGCACCGTAGTGAGTGCATCGAGCTCGTAAACATGCCTACTTGAGTTATATTTCAGCATGTGTCAGTTTTCACTAAGTATGAAAACTGTTTATGTTCTTGCTATGTTCACATGCTTGCAATTGTATTTTCTGATCCCTTTTGGCTCAAGGTCACTAAGGGGATTTTGTTAAGATCTTTGAGTAGTTCCATGTCATGCTTTACTTTGCCATGTTCATTTCGTTGCATTTAGATGCCTACTTGCTGTAAATCGCAGACCGGTGTCATTTTTGAATCGCTTGCCATTTCCAAACCGTAACTCCGATTCCGGCGTTCTTTATATCGTTTTCAAGCAATTTCGTCTCATCTTTCCAGTGGCACACTTGGTTTTCCAAGTTGAGGCCAGGTTCATGCATTCCCAATCATATCTTGCACTTTGCATCCCGCATCGCATCCCGCATAGCATATCATCATTGCATCATATTGCTTGATCCTTGCACGTGGTTGATTGTATCCTTGTTGCTTGTTTGTATTGTCTGGGTAAAGCTGGGAGACGAGTTCGCTAACTAGGAGCCCGTTGAGTTTGCTTTCGAGTATCCAATCTACTCTGACAACTGTGCAGGCAAGATGATCATATCCTCGAAATCACTACTATCTTTGCTATGCTAGTTTGCTCGCTCTTTTGCTATGCCATTGCTACGATGCCTACCAGTTGCTTTCAAGCCTCCCAAATTGCCATGTCAAACCTCTAACCCACCATTTCCTAGAAAACCGTTGATTGGCTATGTTACCGCTTCGCTCAGCCCCTTTTATAGCGTTGCTAGTTGCAGGTGAAGAATTGAGGCCGTTCCTTGTTGGAACATTTATTTACTTGTTGGGATATCATTATATTGCCATGTTATCTTAATGCATCTATATACTTGGTAAAGGGTGGAAGGCTCGGCCTCTCGCCTAGTGTTTTGTTCCACTCTTGCCGCCCTAGTTTCCGTCATATCGGTGTTATGTTCTCGGATTTTGTGTTCCTTATGTGGTTGGGTTATAATGGGAACCCCTTGATAGTTCGCCTTGATTAAAGCTTTTCCAGCAATGCCCAACATTGGTCTTACCATTTGCCACCTAGCCTTTTCTTTCCCTTGTGTTCCGCAGACTCAAGGGTCATCTTATTTTAACCCCCCCGGGCCAGTGCTCCTCTGAGTGTTGGTCCAAACTAGAGCCCCTTGCAGCGCAACCTCGGGGAAACTCGAGGGCTGGTTTTAGTTGTACGGATTTCTTATCTGAGTGTGCCCTGAGAAAGAGATATGTGCAGCTCCTATCGGGATTTTTCAGCACATTCGGGCGGTATTGCTGGTCTTGTTTTAACCTGTCGAAGTGTCTTGAGTAACCGAGATACCGAGTCTGATCGGAACATCTTGGGAGGAGGTCTATTCCTTCGTTGACCGTGAGAGCTTGTCATGGGCTAAGTTGGGACTCCCCTGCAGGGATTGAACTTTCGAAAGCCGTGCCCGCGGTTATGGGCAGATGGGAATTTGTTAATGTCAGGTTGTAGATAACTAGAACCTTAATTAATTAAAATGAATCAACTGAGTGTGTTACCGTGATGGCCTCTTCTCGGCGGAGTCCGGGAAGTGGACACGGTGTTGGAGTAATGTTTGCGCAGGTTTCTTGCTAGTTTCTCGCTCGCGCTTTGCCTCCTCTTCTCGCTCTCTTTTGCGAATAAGTTAGCCACCATATTTGCTAGTCGCTTGCTGCAGCTCCACTTATGTTTATCTTGCCATACCTATAAGCTTAAATAGTCTTGATCGCGAGGGTGCGAGATTTCTGAGTCCATGTGGCTCACAGATTACTATTACACCAGATGCAGGGCCTGATGATTCCACTCCAGCAGACGCGTATGAGCTCAAGTGGGAGTTCTACGAAGACCCTCAACGTTACTATGTTTACTTTCCCGATGATCAGTAGTGGTGCCCAGTTGGGGGTGATTGGGAACTGTCGCATGTTGGGTTCTCTTTTATTTTGGCGCCGTAGTCGGGCCATGAGTGTTTGGATGATGTAATGTTATTTATGTAATTGATTGACGTGGTGAGTGTAAGCCAACTATGTTATCTCCCCTTTTATTATCATATTACATGGGATGTTGTGAAGATTGCCTAACTTGCGACATATGCCTTCAATGCGATTATGTCTCTAAGTCATGCCTCGACACATGGGAGCTATAGTCGCATCGAGGGTGTTACAAGTTGGTATCAGAGCCTTCCCCGACCTTAGGAGCCCCATTGCTTGATCGTTTTTAGCGGCCGAGTTGTGTCTAAAAAGTGTTTTGAGTCATTTAGGAATTATATATCGGAGAGTTTAGGAATTCTTTTTACTGCCCAGTCTCCTCATCGCTTTGGTAAGGCATCCTGACATAGAGTTTTGACTCTTCTCTTCTCAAATTTCACTAAAAAAAATTTAGGATCACGCGGGTATCTTGGAATCGTTCCGATGGTTTTATGATGAGAACATTGTCTTGGTGCCTCCTGTCAGGGGTTTAGTGGAAGTGTCCCGGGGAGTTGAGCTCTGAGGTGTTGTCATCATAATTTTATCGTTGCAGTTCTGGAATACCTGAGTCTAGTACGCCGACATCGAAAATCTCTTTTATGCAGTTCGTTGGTGAGATAACCTCGACGCCACCCAGTACTGGGGCGGGAGTTCGGGAGTATTGCCATAACTTGTATAACGGATGCTTTTCGAAGGTTGAGGTAGATGGTTTCCGAAGGTTTCTTGGTTATGTGTTGAAGGATGGATACAGCTAGATGTAGGAATTGCTAGTTTGGTGAGATATTATGCTTCCCCTGTATCCCCAACACCTGATTGCATAACCGGAAAGGTTCGTGAGTTTCATATGTGGGAATTCTTATAGCTCTAGTTCTTCTTCCACGGATATTGGTTTGAGATTGGGATTTCTTACCGATTATTCGTTCTTGATCCGTACCTTGTTGATTTATTTCTCTACCTTAATTCTACGTGGCTTCTCAATTTAGGGATATGTGACCATTTCAAGAGGAATGCATTCATTCATTTTGTTTGGATGTGAAGACTATACGTTGCAATTTTCATTCCATTGGATTCAGCCTCAATATTTCTCTGTCAATGTGCTAATGGTGGTCAACCTCTTCATGATGGCTCCTCCAACGCGCATGACTCCGAATCCTGATCCACCACCACCTCCCCCTCCTCCGGAGGCATGGCAAGCTGTGATGGCCGCAACCAATGCAAACACACAGTTGATCATGCAAATTCTCCAAGAGCGCAATCAAGGCAACCAAGGGAATCAAGGCAGCAATCAGAATCACTTTGCTTCACTCAACCAGTTCCTTGCTAATGGGCCAAAGACTTTCAGCAATTGTGTTGAGGCAACCGATGCTGACGATTGGCTAGTGGATCTGTGCAAGCATTTCGAGTGCAGTAACGTCAGGCCTGAGGACTTTGTTAAGTTTGCTTCCTTCCAACTCAAAGATCAAGCTGCAGAATGGTTCCAGCAGTACAAGGACTCCAGAGGTGGACATGTTATCACCTGGGATGATTTTCGTCGAGATTTCTGAGCTCATCATATTCCGCAGAGCATGGTTGAAAGCAAGCGTGAGGAATTCCGCAACCTGAAGCAAGGCTCTTTGTCTGTCTATGACTACAACAAGTTGTTCCAGAAGCTCGCCCGCTTTGCCAAGCAGGACGTCCCTGATGAGAAGAGCATGATATACCAGTTCAGGGGTGGTCTCAGAGAAGAAATTCAGCTAGCTCTTGTCCTCTTTGAGCCCTTGAGATACGATGAGTTCTACAACATGGCACTGAAGCAAGAGGCTGCTCAGTTGAGGTGTGATGCTTCCAAGAAGCGAGTCAGAGATGTTACTCCTTCTTCCTCTACTCAAGTGGCCAAGAAGCAGAAGTATTGGCTTCCTCCTCCTCCGTTCCGTCAGCCGTATCAGCAGAAGAGCAAAGGTGGCAGTGGTTCTTCCCACCCACCCAACCCTGGCTTTCAGAACAAGACTTCGTCTCAAGCTCCAAGATTGAGTGCTCCATATCACCGTACGCTTTCAGAGGTCACGTGCAACAAGTGCCAACAGAAGGGTCACTATGCCAAAAAGTGTTTCAACCAGAGGCGTCTTCCTCCTCCTCCTCCTGTAAGATCGGCAAGTACAGCTGTGGTCAAGCATAACCCCAAGCATGCCAAGGTCAACTTGATGAATGCAGCTCAGGCAGAGGACTCGTCAGATGTGATCATGGGTAACCTTCCTGTTAACGATGTTCCTGCAAAAGTTCTTTTTGACACGGGTGCATCGCATTGTCTCATCTCGAGACCTTTTGCATCTAAGCATGATTTTGTTACTCAAGTGTTGCCGAAACCGTTGGCTATTGTCTCTCCGGCCCGTCAAATGACATCTCGAGTATGCGTTCTGTATGTTACAATCACTTTGGGTGACTATAAGTTCTTGTCCTCTCCAAATGTTCTTGGTGACTCGGATATTGATCTTATTCTCGGGATGGATTGGCTTTCTAAGCACAAGGCTCAGCTTGATTGTGCAGCCAGGCAGATTCAATTGACTCATTCGTCTGAGGATGTGATTGTCTTTGCCGCTCGTGATAATACCATCCGTCTGTTTTCTCTCAATGAAAGGGGTGAACTGGATACTATCTCGCAAATTCCAGTCGTTTGTGAATATCAAGACGTCTTTCCAGAAGAACTTCCAGGAATGCCTCTGCACCGGCCAGTTGAACTTGTTATTGATCTTGAGCCTGGCACGGAACCTGTGTGCAAACGTCCTTACAAGCTCGGACCTGAAGAGTTGAAGGAGCTGAAGAAGCAACTCGATATTCAAGAGAAAATGGGTCTCATCCGGCCTAGTTCTTCTCCGTGGGGTTGTGGTGTTCTTTTTGTGAAGAAGAAGGATGGAACGGACCGACTTTGTGTTGATTACCATCCAGTGAACAAGAAGACCATCAAGAACAAATACCCACTTCCCAACATCAATGAGCTGTTCGAACAACTCAAAGGTGCCCAAGTATTCTCCAAGCTTGATCTCCGTATGGGTTATCATCAAATTCGAATCCCTGAGCAAGATATTCCGAAGACGGCTTTCAGGACAAGCTTTGGTTCATATGAATACACTATCATGTCTTTTGGCCTCGTCAACGCTCCTCCAACGTTCTCTCGCATGAAGAACTTCATCTTCAACGCCTACACCAATGACTTTGTTTTGGTCTATCTTGACGACATTCTGGTTTTCTCCAAGAACAAGGAAGATCATGCCAAGCACTTGCTTTTGGTTCTTGATAAGCTCAGAGAACATCAGTTCTACGCCAAGTTCTCCAAGTGTGAATTTTGGCTCGATGAGGTTCTTTATCTTGGTCATATCATCTCTACCAAGGGCATTGCCGTGAATCCTGAGAAGGTGTCTGCAATTATGAATTGGGAACCTCCTCAGAACGTGAAGCACCTCCGTAGCTTCCTCGGTCTCGCAAGCTATTGCCGAAGATTCGTTGAAAACTTTTCTAAGATCGCGAAGCCTCTCTCTAATCTTCTTCAGAAGCACATCAAGTACGTTTGGTCTCCGGAGTGTGATATTGCTTTCAACACTTTGAAAGAGAAATTGATCACTGCTCCAGTTCTGACTCCGCCTGATGAATCCAAGCCGTACGAGGTCTTTTGTGATGCCTCTCTCCAAGGTCTTGGCGCAGTATTGATGCAAGAGAAGAAAGTTGTTGCTTATACATCTCGCCAGTTGAAGCCTAATGAGAAGAACTACCCCACTCATGATCTCGAGTTGGCGGCAGTTGTGCATGCTCTTTTGACTTGGAGACATCTTCTATTGGGAAGAAAAGTGGACATTTTCACTGATCACAAGAGTCTCAAGTACATCTTCACTCAGCCTAATCTCAACCTCAGGCAAACTCGATGGGTCAAAATGATTCAAGAGTATAATTCGAGTATCGAGTATACTCCAGGCATGGCCAATGTGATTGCTGACGCTTTGAGCAGAAAAGCTTACTGCAACAGTTTGATTCTCAAGCCTTATCAACCCGAGCTTTGTGAAGCTTTCCGCAAACTTAATCTGCAAGTTGTTCCTCAAGGTTTCCTCGCCAACCTTCAAGTCTCTCCTACCTTGGAAGACCAGATTTGCCAAGCCCAGCTTCTTGATGCTATGGTGAAAAAGGTGAAGATTGGGATTGCCAAGAGTCAGTCCAAGTACAAGTGCTACCGCCTTGATGACAAGGACACTCTCTTCTTCGAGGATCGTATTGTTGTACCCAAAGGTGACCTCCGTAAAGTGATTTTGAACGAGGCTCACAATTCTCTCCTCTCCATCCACCCTGGGAGCACGAAGATGTATCAGGACCTCAAGCAAGCTTATTGGTGGACTCGAATGAAGCGCGAGATCGCTCAATTCATGAATGAATGTGATGTCTGCAGAAGAGTGAAGGCAGAACACCAAAGGCCAGCTGGTCTCCTCCAACCTCTTGCCATTCAAGAATGGAAGTTTGACCACATTGAAATGGACTTCGTGACTGGTTTTCCAAAGTCCAAGCATGTCAATGATGCTATATTCGTTGTCATCGACAAACTCACCAAAGTGGCTCACTTTCTGCCTATCAAAGAGTCGATCACTGCAGCTCAATTGGCGGAACTCTATACCTCTCGTATTGTCTCTCTGCACGGTATTCCTCAAGTGATCTCTTCAGACCGTGGCAGCATCTTTACCTCAAAGTTTTGGGATTCTTTTCAGAAGGCCATGGGCACGAACATCCGCTTCAGCACAGCTTTCCATCCTCAAACTAGCAGTCAAGTCGAGCGTGTCAACCAGATTCTTGAAGATATGCTCAGGGCTTGTGTGATCTCCTTCGGCATGAAGTGGGAGGATTGTCTTCCTTATGCTGAATTCTCCTACAACAACAGTTTTCAAGCAAGTTCGGGCAAGGCCCCTTTTGAAATTCTGTACGGCAGGAAGTGTCGTACCCCTCTCAATTGGTCTGAAACCGGTGAACGTCAGCTTTTGGGTAATGACTTAATCACAGAGGCAGAAGAAATGTGCAAAGCCATTCGAGATAACCTCAAAGCAGCCCAATCCCGTCAGAAGAGCTACTATGATAGTAAGCACCGTGATTTGGCTTTCGAGATCGGAGATCATGTTTACCTCCGCGTCTCTCCCATGAAAGGTACTCGTCGCTTCGGTATCAATGGGAAGCTTGCCCACAGATACGTGGGACCTTTCAAGATTGTCAGCAAGAGAGGCGACCTCGCCTATCAACTCAAGCTTCCTTCAAACTTTGCAAATGTTCATGACGTGTTCCATGTCTCTCAGCTTCAAAAGTGCTTCAAGACTACTGACCGCACCGTCAACTTCGAGGACATTGAGCTCCAAGAAGATCTCTCTTATCGTGAGCACCCAGTTGCTATTCTTGAAGAGACTGAACGCAAGACTCACAACAAGTCAATCAAATTTCTCAAAGTCAAGTGGTCACACCATTCCGACCGTGAAGCTACCTGGGAACGCGAGGATCACCTCCGTTCTGAGTACCCGGCGTTCTTTCAGTCTTGGATCTTGAGACGAGATCCTTTCGTAGTGGTGGAGTGTTGTAACACCCCGGATGTAACTTTCCCAATTTGTACTCCAACTCTTGCCGTTTCCGGCGCTAAGTTATATTTATTTCCTCGGGTTCGGGTTTTTTCTGTGTGTGTTGTTGTCACTGTCATGCTTCTCATATCATGTCATCATGTGCATTTCATTTGCATACGTGTTCGTCTCATGCATTCGAGCATTTTCCCCATTGTCCGTTTTGCATTCCGGCGCTTCGTTCTCCTCCGGTGGCCATTTCTAGCTTTCTTTCATGTGTGGGTATTAAACATTTCCGGATTGGACCGAGACTTGCCAAGCAGCCTTGGTTTACTACCGGTAGACCGTCTGTCAAGTTTCGTATCATTTGGACTTCGTTTGATACTCCAACGGTTAACCGAGGGACCGAAAAGCCCTCGTGTGTGTTGCACCACAACACCCCTCCAATTTGGCCCAAAACCCACCTAACTCTGCTCCATCACCTAGAGCGTTCGATCACGATCGCGTGGCCGAAAACCGCACCTCATTTGGACTCTCCTAGCTCCCCCTATGCCTATTTAAAGCCCCCCCCCCGAAATCCGGATCTTCCTCTCCCCCGAAAACCCTAATTTCCACTCCGACGCGCCGGACATTGTCCGCCCGCGCCGAACGCTCCGCGCCGCCGCCCCCGCACCAGTCGCGCACCGTCACGTGGCCTCCCGCCGCCGTCCACCGCGCCAGCCCGCTCAGGCCCAGGGAGAGTGTCACAGCCCTAGAATATTGTTTGTAAATAGTTGTATCTTCATCCAGGCATCATATTTAAATTTCTGAAACTTGAACTGAGGAATTTTGGAAGCCTCAAAAACTTAAATAAAAGAGGGGCAAAGAACCCTGGAAAATGCATTCAATGTTTTCAAAATGGCCTTAAATAATGTTGGTTATATTTTGGCAAGGGTTTTGCACCAAACCAAAAATAATGAACATTTTTGAGGAATATTTTGAGCACTGAATTTAAATCATTACTTTATTTGCATTTGGAACTATATTCATAACTTGTATAGAATATATTTCCAAATACCCTGAAACATTTTATGTGCTTTTGGAAAAGTCCATTAAGCAGCATAAATATTTTCAGAGGAGTTTTTGGCATTGTTTGAATTATTTTTAAAATTCAAAACAGTGGCAAAACAGATTAAATAAAAGAAAACAGAACTGAAATAGAAATAAAAGCAGAGAGAGAACTTACCTCAGCTTACCCGCAGCCCAACACCGTGCGGCCCAGCAGCGGCCCAGCCACCACTCCCCCCCCCTGTCGCCTTCCTCCTCGCGCCAATAGGCGCAGGCGCGTGGCCGGAGCGCGCGGGCACACGCCCAGGCCACCTCCTGCCTCTCTGCCTGTCTCCCCGTCGCCCTGAGGATGCCACGCACCCCCCTGGACCGCTCTCACTCTCCCCCATTCCTTCTTCTCTCTTCTCTGGCTCTCTCACTCGCGCGACCGAGGACTGCCGTCGCCGCCGCTCGTCGCAGTCGTAGCCACCACCGTCGTTCCACCCCACCAGAGTGACCAAAGGCTCTGCCTCGACGCCCCCGACCTCTCCATGGAGCTACGCAACGCCGGGAGCCCTGCATCGCCGCCCACGCCGTCTTCCCCATCTCTGGCCGCCCGAGATCGCCGTCGTTGATTCGTCGTCACCAAGCCATCCCCGAGCCCACTAGTCTGCTCTGCGAGTTCACCGTGAGCACCGGAATCTTTCCCCTCTCTCCCCTGCCTCGTTTGCACCGCGTAGCTATCAAATCCGCCGGAGCCGCGAGCTTACCACCGCCGGCGATGTCGCCGCTGCCGCGCTAGTCGCTGGAGCTCGTGTCCGAGCACTCCATCGTGCTCAGCACGCTCCCAGTAGCACATATCACCCCACCACCGTCCTCCCCGTGCACCCTAACGCAATCCCGTGCACAACCGAACTCGGGCCACCGCCTTTGAGCTCGTGGCCGTCCACTCCGGCCACCCCCGGCCCGGCTACTGCCACCAGCCGACGCGCTGCAACACCAGCTACCCGTAGAGATCAACCGCGGCTCAAACCGCTGTCTGTACGCGAAACCCGAGCAACTCCGGCGTGTTGCCGCCCCGGGTTTGGTCGCCGCCGGCTGAACTCCGGTGACGCCGACGTGGCGCACTTACTTAGTCACTAATGACCCTGCTAACAGCCCTATCTCTCACTGACATATGGGCCCCACGCCCTTAACTAACCACGGTTAACCCCTGTTTAGTTTAAGTTAACCACAGTGGCCCCATGCGTCGGAGTTGACCTAGCTGATGTGGCCGTTGACCGGTCCCACCTGTCAGTGAGTGAAACAGCCCTGTGTCACTGACATGTGGCCCCCACACGTCAGGTTGACCAGCAGCAGCGTCTGTTGACCTGCTGACGTCACGGTGACGCACTGCTGACGCAGTAAATGTTTTCTGGAATTTAAATAATTCTTAAATGATTTATTATTTTTAGAAAATATCCAAAACTTCTAAAATTCATAGAAAATTAACCGTAACTCCAAATTAAATAAATTATATATGAAAAATTATCAGAAAAATTCAAGGAATCCATCTGTACCATTTTCATGCATGTTAGAACAACTTATAGATGCTGTTTAGCACAAATCATATAAAGGGCATTTAAATAATCACATATGGAGTTTGAATTTGAATCTTGTATTCAAACCAACTTCATTTAATCTGTTGCTAGTTGCATTAGCCCAAAACACATTCATTTTGCCATGTCATGATCATGCATCATATTGTGCATTGCATTGATTGTGTTCCCTTCTGTGTTGCCGGTATTTGTCCCCTCTCGATAGACGTGATACCGATGATGTGATCGTTGACACTGATGAAGACTCAATGTTATCTTCAGAAGTGCCAGGCAAGCAAAACCCCCTTGTTCATTCCGATACAATCCCACTCTCTCGCTCCTGCTCTCTTTTACTGCATTAGGACAACAACGATTCATCTGTTACTTGTTGCGGTAGCTGAACCCCTTTATCCTTTGCATGACCTGTCATTCCACAATAAATAGATGAAACCCACTAGTATGAGTAGGAGTTGTTTGAGCCCTGTTGTGCCTACTCATTCATGCTTGTTTGTCATGCCTGCTACTGCTTAGAGTTGAGTCAGGTCTGATTCATCGGGGATGAATCAGAGGTGTGTGAACATGTCCTACTGTGTGTGAGCTAAGTGTGTGAACACGATTTGGTAAAAGGTGTCGGTGAGAGGCCATGTAGGAGTACATGGTGGGTTGTCTCATTGAAGCCGTCCTTAGGAACTGAGTTCTGTGTTTGTGATCCATGACTCAGCTACTACCATGCATTGGGCCCTGAAATATGACCCCGCTCGACTTCTTAATCACCCTAGTCCTCTGTCCAGGAGTTGCAAGTAGTTTCTGGTGTTTGTAGTATGCTGGAGGCCGTGGACAGCGCTGACCGTAGGGGTGGGCTGTGATGCGGTAGGCACGTGGCCGGGTATACCGGGCGCCCGTTTGGTGTCACGGAACCCTGTTCACAGCGTTTGGGGCTGTGAGCGAAACTCCGGCCGGATCTCCTCATGGATGGAACCCGAATAGGCGATAAACCTGGACTAGAGCCTTGAGTGTTTAGGTAGGTCGTGGTCTACACCCACGTCGGCTTTCGCTTGAAGTCTGCCGAGCACATGTCGTGTGCAGACGCTAAGTGGTGGAAACATGTATGAAGAAGTACACCCCTGCAGGGTTAACATCATCTATTCGAATAGTCGTGTCCGCGGTAAAGGACTTCTGGGTTGCTTATATCAGTTCATAGACAAGTGAAAGTGGATACTCTAAAATACGCAAGATAAGCGTGAGTGCTATGGATGGCGTTCTCGTAGGGAGACGGGAGCAGTTCCATAGTGGTGTATTGGTTGGTGAATATGTGGACTCATGTGCGCCACCTCAAAAGAGTCGCTTGCAGTCGTAGTTCAGGATAGCCACCGAGTCAAAGCTGGCTTGCTGCAGTTAAACCCCACCATCCCTTTGTTGATAATGATGCATATGTAGATAGTTCTGATGTAAGTCTTGCTGGGTACATTTGTACTCACGTTTGCCTATTTTATGTTTTTTGCAGAGAGACTTCAGTCTCACTAGTAATTCCATGTGGTCTTCGACGTTTAGCTTGTTACCTCAGCTACGATCTTGTGCCCTCGGCAGGATCTGGTAGATAGTCAGGCTTTTCAGCCTTTTTCATTTATAGATGTCTGTACTCAGACATGATAGCTTCCGCTTGTGCTTTGATTTGTATGCTATGAGTGTTGGGTCATGAGACCCATGTTTGTAATATCTCGCTCCTCGGAGCCTAATGAGTAAATTACTTGAGTCATAAAGTCATGTTGTGATGCTATGTTGTATTTGCACATATCGAGCATATTGTGTGTATGTTATTGAAATGCTTGGTATGTGTGGGATCTGACCATCTAGTTGTTTATCTTTAGTAGCCTCTCTTACCGGGAAATGTCTCCTAGTGTTTCACTGAGCCATGGTAGCTTGCTACTGCTCCGGAACACTTAGGGTGGCCGGCATGTGTCCTTCTTCGTTCCTGTGTCTGTCCCTTCGGGGAAATGTCACGCGATGAATACCGGAGTCCTGTTAGCCCGCTACAGCCCGGTTCACCGGAGTCCTGCTAGCCCAGTGCTACAGCCTGGATTCGCTCGCTGATGACCGACACGTTCGATGCTGGGTCATGGATGCCTGTCCCTGTAAGTCTGTGCCACTTTGGGTTTACGACTAGCCATGTCAGCCCGGGCTCCTTATCATATGGATGCTAGCGACACTGTCATATACGTGTGCCAAAAGGCGCAAACGGTCCCGGGCAAAGGTAAGGCGACACCCGTGGGAATAGCGTGCGTGAGGCCGCAAAGTGATATGAGGTGTTACATGCTAGATCGATGTGGCATTGAGTCGGGGTCCTGACAGCGTTGGTATCAGAGCTTGACTGCCTGTAGGATTACCAAGCCAAACTGGTCGAAGTTGAGTCTAGAAATTCTTTAGTTATATAAGGGAATTGATTGTGGGATGAAACGTAAGGCTCTTTTTACTCCTTATACTTTATGCCCTTCTAATCTGAGTCATCTTATCTTTCCTACGGGGATTAAGAACTAGGCTATCTCTTCTTTCTATCAGGATCACGTGTTACTAATCCGTAGACTTATAAGATTGTTGGATTAAGCTTGAGTTCAGTTCCTACTACTTCCGTATGTTAATTGTTGATCTCGAAACCTTGATATTGTGCTTCTGAGTGGTTATGCCACCATTTTTGTGAATGTCTCAAATCTTTTCTGAGCATTTAGAGCCGTTATGCTGTCCGAGTCATCCCAGGTTTCTAAGTAGTCTGATGCATTTGCAAATCCTTTCTTCCCGTTTCAATGTTCCCATGGGCCAGATTAACCACACTAATCAGTGAGTTGAGGTACTCCGTTACCTTGACATATATGTTGGAGATATTATTATGACCCTAGGTGTCTTAGGGGATCATCTAGTAATTTAGCCATGATTTGTGTTCCCAGTGTGATGATTCTGGCCATCATTCTCGAAAGCATCCCGTGATGCTACTTAGTAATAGGTATTCTGTTCCTGGGTTCTTGAACCCGAGATTCACTCTACCTACTACATGTTGATAGTAATTGCTAGTGCCTTTAGGATATTAGTAACCTTTGCGATAGTCCTTGAAGTCCGTGGTATCTTCTTCTTCCAAATACCATGAACTACTTATGGCAGATGTTTATTGGATCAAAAAAATCACAATTAGAGTACTCTTGAGGAGTTCTCCATTCATAAATCGTGACTCTGCCAGTTCTACCTTTCTGCATGGGTTATCCGGAAGAAATATGTTGAACTTGGTTCGACATACTAATCTATGCATCCACAACTCAGAAAATTATATGTTCCTTTGAGATGTTCTCTTTAGTTGCATTCTGACCCTCGTCTATCAATTGATATCAAGGGTATGCATGCATTCGTTTATCGATGCCTATTACCCTTGTGGTCCGTCAAGCCATTCTGTCATGAATGACTTGGAGAAACAAACTCCAGTACCTCGTCCATATCTAGGATTGGGTCAAAGTAGTTGTATTCCGCAGATCAAATGCCAATCCAGCTTTTGGTTCTGTTCTACCTTGGAGTATTACCCCCTTTATGTCAGAATTGTCATGAGAACTGCACCAACTCTCATGAATTTGACGTAGTGATACTTCTCACCATCATTAGTCATTCCTCGGCCCTCGTGTTGATGCAACCGGAATACCGACAAATGAATTGTGATGTGTGAAATCAATACTCCCAGCAACCTCGTTGCTTGGTAGTTAAAGGATAATAATTTCAATCTTAGCATGTTGGTTTTTAAATCATCCCTCTAAGACTGATCGTGCTACCTAGTCCTTATTTCGGTGCACCCTTCGATTGATGAGTTAGGATCTTGTCAAGTCCTCACTCATTTGATCATATCGTCTTGCCCTCAAAAGCGAGATTGTTCTCGAGCTTAGTAACATACCGGTGGTTCGTGATTTTCCGAATATCTTCTCGGAAGTATTACCAGGTTGTTCCCTGACTGTTATGTTGAGCTCGTGATCAAGTTGGTTTCTTGTGAACCACCTTCTCTCCAAGAGTCGGTGTTAGATATCCCTGAGCTAGTTGGTTAAGCTAGACAACAACTTGGAGAGTTGGAAGATAAAATCTTGCCTGACTTAGTTCGTTCCAAAGGGATATTCTTGTGTAGTGTGTGTTGAAGAAAGATGATATCTTCATCGATTGGTCCCTGTGATCAGTTGTTGGACCTATTGTCTTATCAATCCTTTGATTTGAGTGTGGGCCACCGTCAAGTCAAATCAGTACCAACGATGCTCGTAATGTTGTCTTATTCATGGTTGATCCCTCGAGCATACACCATTACATCTTTGGTCTGACCAATGCTATCACCGTGTTCACTTAACTATGGAATTCCTTTTAAAAGGAAACCCGGATGAATTGTTGTTGAGCCCATTGACAACATCCTTATCTCCTCCATGATTTTGTTGAACATTAAGCTAGTGTTGGAAACTTTTGAAAGCATTTGTTCATGCTAGTTCATGAAGCATACGTTCGGATGTAAGAAGTGACTTCCTCCAGTTCATGTGCATTTGATGCAAGTTGCCGCCATGGATTCGAGAAAGTCAATGTTGTTTCCTTTGGAATCATCCCAAATCAGTCATGCACACGTGCGAAGAATTCTGTGGTTTGAAGACTTGCAACCTTCAATCTATATGTACCCCTAGCACACCAAGCCACTGATTGATTTGTTCAAGGAGAAGGAGTTCCTTCATAAGAGCTAATCCGGACTTATGTAAGGACTTCGATACCCTCGTTGATGGTTCCCCCTCCTGAACTCGGTAGTGTTTTATTATAAGACTACTTTGTGGTCATGCTTGTCTTGGACAACGTGTTCACATGTTTGTAGCAGAACCAGCTCATGTTTTAGAGCTTGCTATCGTAGTTCATCTCCCGAGAATCTCGCAACGTCATCTCGTCGATTCGTGTTGCAAACTTCCGTTTTTCTTCCTGGACTCGATGAGTCTGGAATATCCTGACACCAACCAGATCTGAATCTCAGGCAGATATGATGGTTGGAATATTTCCCAAGAATTATAATATTGGTCGCGCGAAAACCGGTAAAGTGGATGTCGTGGCCAACACACCCAGCCGGAAGACCTGTTATTATAATATCTTGATTGAGGAAGTTGGCCACCTCCCCATAAGGATTTCGTAGGATTTACCTCCCTAGTTGTTCCTTATGGATTCTTGTGCTCCCGAAGTCCGACCTTTACTTGATGTTCTAGATATCAAACCATATCTATGAATGGGTTACACTAGCACATCAAGAAGAACATTAGAAGCGGAGTGCTAAATGTCTCTCGGTCGATCATCCAGATTTTATTTCCTTGGCCTCGCTAAGATGAAATCTGAGAAGTGTTATCTTCCTTTGCATCTGCATCATCCATCATCATTCATCGTGGTAGTATGTTGTGTTGTCAGCATCCTTGACACGGATGTTGGTAAAACCTTGATGATTATGGAAATGCTCAAGTTCTTGAGAGCACGCACAAGCGCTACGTGTTACCATCGGCTCTAGCTGGGTTTGCTCTCAGTTCCCTCGGCAATGCTATGATCTATTCAACAGTGAATTCACTCTCTATTATTGGGTTCTTCCCTAGTTACCAGAATCATTCCCATCATTGCATTTTGTTCCCAGCTTGCACCGCCAATGTGCCATTCTACCATGGGTCTCTTCCATCTCCGGTGATAAGCAAATTCATCCATTACGTTGTCTTCAACAAGGTAATCCACATCATCCAAGTTTGAGTATGCCATTCTACCGACCCCCTCCAAACGATCGCTCGAGAATTGTCTTAGGCTGGTTTAAAGAGTTTCAATGATCTCTGAATCAAAAGTAATTCTTTTTGCCACTTAAGGGAATATCTCTACGAGTCACCTTCCCTAAGGTGTATCGTTATGGTATCATGGCAACTCAACTCCTCGCTACGTTGACAATCGTTTACCACCTTCTTAAGCGTGAAACTGTTGTCTACCTAGTGAACCTTCGTCATCCGTTTCTTTCCACCCCTCTTGATGTGTGTCTCGTGTCTCAACCCGAGAGATGGTCCTATGTCTCATTCCGTGAGTTGTTCGATCTTCGAGAAGATCGACCCTTCTAGAGTCTCCTTCTTCCCTCCATGTCATGTTGACAGGATTTCTAAGAGCAAGACTTCAAGACAATGATGGTGATCGAATCAACGTTCCTATGAAGTGCACCCTGGATCGTGAAGATTATACTAGTTGCGTTTCCCCTTCACCTTACCCTACACTCGAATCTCGGGGCGAGATTTTTGTTTAGTGGGGGTGAGTTGTCACAGCCCTAGAATATTGTTTGTAAATAGTTGTATCTTCATCCAGGCATCATATTTAAATTTCTGAAACTTGAACTGAGGAATTTTGGAAGCCTCAAAAACTTAAATAAAAGAGGGGCAAAGAACCCTGGAAAATGCATTCAATGTTTTCAAAATGGCCTTAAATAATGTTGGTTATATTTTGGCAAGGTTTTGCACCAAACCAAAAATAATGAACATTTTTGAGGAATATTTTGAGCACTGAATTTAAATCATTACTTTATTTGCATTTGGAACTATATTCATAACTTGTATAGAATATATTTCCAAATACCCTGAAACATTTTATGTGCTTTTGGAAAAGTCCATTAAGCAGCATAAATATTTTCAGAGGAGTTTTTGGCATTGTTTGAATTATTTTTAAAATTCAAAACAGTGGCAAAACAGATTAAATAAAAGAAAACAGAACTGAAATAGAAATAAAAGCAGAGAGAGAGAGAACTTACCTCAGCTTACCCGCAGCCCAACACCGTGCGGCCCAGCAGCGGCCCAGCCACCACTTCCCCCCCCCCCCTGTCGCCTTCCTCCTCGCGCCAGTAGGCGCAGGCGCGTGGCCGGAGCGCGCGGGCACACGCCCAGGCCACCTCCTGCCTCTCTGCCTGTCTCCCCGTCGCCCTGAGGATGCCACGCACCCCCCTGGACCGCTCTCACTCTCCCCCATTCCTTCTTCTCTCTTCTCTGGCTCTCTCACTCGCGCGACCGAGGACCGCCGTCGCCGCCGCTCATCGCAGTCGTAGCCACCACCGTCGTTCCACCCCACCAGAGTGACCAAAGGCTCCGCCTCGACGCCCCCGACCTCTCCATGGAGCTACGCAACACCGGGAGCCCTGCATCGCCGCCCACGCCGTCTTCCCCATCTCCGGCCGCCCGAGATCGCCGTTGTTGATTCGTCGTCACCAAGCCATCCCCGAGCCCACTAGTCTGCTCTGCGAGTTCACCGTGAGCACCGGAATCTTTCCCCTCTCTCCCCTGCCTCGTTTGCACCGCGTAGTCCGGAATCCGGTTGTAGATAACTTGAACCTTTATTAATTAAAATGAATCAACTGAGTGTGTTACTGTGATGGCCTCTTCCCGGCGGAGTCCGGGAAGTGGACACGGTGTTGGAGTAATGTTTGCGCAGGTTTCTTGCTAGTTTCTCGCTCCTGCTTTGCCTCCTCTTCTCGCTCTCTTTTGCGAATAAGTTAGCCACCATATTTGCTAGTCGCTTGCTGCAGCTCCACTTATGTTTACCTTGCCATACCTATAAGCTTCAATAGTCTTGATCGCGAGGGTGCGAGATTGCTGAGTCCGTGGCTCACAGATTACTATTACACCAGATGCAGGGCCTGATAATTCCGCTCTAGCAGACGCGTATGAGCTCAAGTGGGAGTTCGACGAAGACTCTCAACGTTACTATGTTTCCTTTCCCGATGATCAGTAGTGGTGCCCAGTTGGGGGTGATTGGGACCGTGTCGCATGTTGGGTTCTCTTTTATTTTGGCGCCGTAGTCGGGCCATGAGTGTTTGGATGATGTAATGTTATTTATGTACTTGATTGACATGGCGAGTGTAAGCCAACTATGTTATCTCCCCTTTTATTATCATATTACATGGGATGTTGTGAAGATTGCCTAACTTGCGACATATGCCTTCAATGCGATTATGTCTCTAAGTCGTGCCTCGACACGTGGGAGCTATAGTCGCATCGAGGGTGTTACAATATTGCCATGCAACTTTCCACTGTTCCTTTTATTATGACACGCTCCATCATTGTCATATTGCCTTGCATGATCATGTAGTTGACATCGTATTTGTGGCAAAGCCACCTTCATAATTCTTTCATACATGTCACTCTTGATTCATTGCATATCCCGGTACACCGCCAGAGGCATTCACATAGAGTCATATTTTGTTCCAAGTATCGAGTTGTAATTCTTGCGTTGTAAGTAAATAAAAGTGTGATGATTTTCATTATTAGAGCATTGTTCCATGTGAGGAAAGTTCTTCGGAAAAAATGAGAAATGCCAAAAAATGAGAGGCCCAAAAAAATGAGAGAAAAATATAGAAGGGGCAATGTTACTATCCTTTTTCCACACATGTGCTTCAAAGTAGCACCATGATCTTCATGATAGAGAGTCTCTTATGTTGTCACTTTCATATACTAGTGGGAATTTTTCATTATAGAACTTGGCTTGTATATTCCAACAATGGGCTTCCTCAAAATACCCTAGGTCTTCGTGAGCAAGCAAGTTGGATGCACACCCACTTAGTTTCTTTAATTGAGCTTTCATATATGTATAGCTCTAGTGCATCCATTGCATGGCAATCCCTACTCCTTGAATTGACATCAATTGATGGGCATCTCCATAGCCCATTGATTAGCCGCGTCAATGTGAGACTTTCTCCCTTTTTGTCTTCTCACACAACCTCCATCATCATATTCTATTCCACCCATAGTACTATATCCATGGCTCACGCTCATATATTGCGTGAAAGTTGAAAAAGTTTGAAAACACTGAAGTATGAAACAATTGCTTGGCTTGTCATCGGAGTTGTGCATGATGGGAGCATTTTGTGTGAAGAAAATGAAGCATGGCTAAACTATATGATTTTGCAGGGATAAGCTTTCTTTGGCTATGTTATTTTGATAAGACATGATTGCTTGGCTAGCATTGCTTGAAGTATTATTATTTTTATGTCAATATTAAACTTCTGTCTAGAAACTTTCGGATCTAAACATTAATGCCGCAATAAAGAGGAATACATTGAAAATTATGTTAGGAGCATTCCACATCATTTTTTTGTTTTTATCATTTACCTACTCGAGGACGAGCAGGAATTAAGCTTGGTATGCTTGATACGTCGCCAGCGTATCTATAATTTTTTATTGTTCCATGCTATTATATTGTCTGTTTTGGATGTTTATGAGCTTTATTATGCACTTTTATATTATTTTTGGGACTAACCTATTAACCGAAAGCCCAGTGCAAATTGCTATTTTTTTGCCTATTTCAGTGTTTCACAGAAAAGGAATATAAAACGGAATCCAAACGAAATGAAACCTTTGCGAGGATCTTTTTTGGAACAAATGCAATCCAGGAGACTTGGAGTGGACGTCAACGAAGCAGCGAGGCGGCCACGAGGTAGGGCGGCACGCCCCCACCTTCGTGGGCCCCTCGCAGCTCCATTGACCTACTTCTTTCGCCTATATATATACTCTTATAACCTGAAACATCCAGGGGAGCCACGAAACACTTTTCCACCGCCGCAACCTTCTGTACCCGTGAGATCCCATCTGGGGACCTTTTCCGGCGATCTGCCGGAGGGGGATTCGATCGCGGAGGGCTTCTACATCAACACCATAGCCTCTCCAGTGATGTGCGAGTAGTTCACCAAGACCTTCGGGTCCATAGTTATTAGCTAGATGGCTTCTTCTCTCTCTTTGGATCTCAATACAAAGTTCTCCTCGATGTTCTCGGAGATCTATTTGATGTAATTCTTTTTGCGGTGTGTTTGCCGAGATCCGATGAATTGTGGGTTTATGATTAAGATTATCTATGAACAATATTTGATTCTTCTCTGAATTATTATATGCATGATTTGATATGTTTGCAAGTCTCTTCGAATTATCAGTTTGGTTTGGCCTACTAGATTGATGTTTCTTGCAATGGGAGAAGTGCTTAGCTTTGGGTTCAATCTTGTGGTGTCCTTTCCCAGTGATAGCAGGGGCAGCAATGCACGTATTATATTGTTGCCATCAAGGATAAAAAGATGGGGTTTATATCATATTGCTTGAGTTTATCCCTCTACATCATGCCATCTGGCCTAATGCGTTACTCTGTTCTTTTGAACTTAATACTCTAGATGCATGCTGGATAGCGGTCGATGTGTGGAGTAATGGCAGTAGATGCAGAATCGTTTTGGTACGGACGTGATGCCTATGTTCATGATCATGCCTAGATATCATCATAACTATGCGCTTTTCTATCAATTGCTCGGCAGTAATTTGTTCACCCACGGTAAATATATGCTATCTTGAGAGAAGCCACTAGTGAAACCTATGGCACCCGGGTCTACTTTACATCATATAAGTTTCCGATCTACAATTCTAGTTTACTATTTATTTTGCAATCTTTAATTTTCAATCTAAACAACAAAAATACCAAAAATATTTATCTCATTATCTCTATCAGATCTCACTTCCGTAAGTGACCGTGAAGGGATTGACAACTCCTTTATCGCGTTGGTTGCGAGGTTCTTGTTTGTTTGTGCAGGTACTAGGTGACTTGCGTGTAGTCTCCTACTGGATTGATACATTGGTTCTCAAAAACTGAGGGAAATACTTACGTTAGTTTGCTGCATCACCCTTTCCTCTTCAAGGGAAAACCAACGCATGCTCAAGAGGTAGCATGAAGTTGTGCAGTTGGATGCCGTAAAATTCCAATAGGCCCCTGAGTAAGGGGTGGATTGGAAATCCTAGGCCCTGCAATAGGAATGGGACAAAGAACACCCTCTCCTCCTTATTGGGGTTAGGGAAGTTCTCATCCATTGCATAGTTGCCGATTGAGGCCAATCCCGCTCGAAGGGGAACTAGATCCGCAAGGGGAAGATAGCCCTGTGTCCGGAGTCGGCTTGGCTGAAGATGAGGCACTGAGCAACTCTACCAATCACCCTCCTAAGGGCCATGGGGGCACGAAGAGCAGCCTAGAGCGCTGGCCATGTTGGAAGGTTTTGTTCGTAGCTAATCTTGACGGTTTTTCCTGTGCGCAATGTGAGATGGCATTTGGGGATCTAAGTATCCTTATATAGATGCCGTCTGAGTGTGGTGAGGGGCTTATTTGCAAAAAATCACGGACAGTTCGTATTCATTCGGCGCACGGAAATCTATGTGACCACAAGAAGGAATCATAAAGGCGGCACATCGAGGTCAAAGCTAGACTCTTGTTGGTCCGAAGTATAATGAAGAACCCGCCTTGCAAAGCCGAAGATATAAACCGGATACTACGTCGTCATTGAAGGCAAGTTCGGCGGCTACTAAGGGAGACCTGGATTCGGGGGTCCATAGGTGTCCGGCCTATTCAAGCATGGGCCGGGCTGATGGGCTGTGAAGATAGAGCGGAGGATTATCCTCCGTGTTCGGATAGGACTCCTGGATGCATGGAGGGCAAGATTGGAGTCCGGATGTACTGTTTCCTTCCCTCATGTACCGACTCTGTACCCCTCCGGTGTATATATAAGCTGGAGGGTTTAGTCTGTGAGGATCATCAGAATTCATATAGGCTTGACATCTAGGGTTTAGCCATTACGATCTCGAGGTAGATCAACTCTTGTAACCCCTATACTTATCAAAGTCAATCAAGTAGGAAGTAGGGTTTTACCTCCATTAAGAGGGCCCGAACCTGGGTAAACATCGTGTCCCCTTTTTCTCCTGTTACCTTCAATCCTAAGACGCACAGTTCGGGGCCCCCTACCCAAGATCGGTCGGTCTTGATACTGACACCGCTTACGACACTGATTGTTATTCTACGTGTTGGTATTAGCCACAAAATCTGAACCGCCGTCAGTTTGCTTGCGCTTACCATTATTGCCTTGGTTCTGACCTGCCGCATTGTGCTGCTGTCCTTTGCCATTCTTTTACCCTCGCTAGCCTTCTCCTCATCAGACTCAGGGTCCTTAGTATTATCAGATTCGGCGTATTTGATGAGAGCCACCATGAGCTCTCCCATGTCATTGCAGTGGCATTTGAGTCGTGCCAGCTTCTGTTTCAGGGGAATGAACTGGTAATTTTTCTCCAAAATCAGGACGGCTGATCCAGCGTTGATGCTTTCCGATGAGTGGATAATGGCTGAAATCTGGCAAACCCAATGGGCAGTTGGCTCATCCTCCCACTGGATACAAGAGTCTAAATCAAGAATCAACAGAGGTTGCTTGCATGTGTCCTTGAGATTCTGGATAAAACGCATCTTCAACTCAACTAATGATCCGATGGAATTAGGGGGCAATCCCTTTAGCCAGGTACGAGCCAGCCCATCCAACATCATGGTGAAATACTTAGCGCACACCGCGTTGTTGACATCAACATCTCCATGGCCAGCTTATAGCTCTCAATCCAAGCCTCCAGAGGTTGATTCGCTGTGTATTTTGGCACCTTGTGGGGGCCC
The DNA here is from genome assembly GCF_018294505.1 of Triticum aestivum. NCBI lineage: Eukaryota > Viridiplantae > Streptophyta > Magnoliopsida > Poales > Poaceae > Triticum > Triticum aestivum. The sequence continues at coordinate 73,625,806 of NC_057803.1, read as the reverse complement.
TTAAGATTCTTGGGCATACACTCAGTACGCAAAGCCGGCACCAGGCACAGCACACCCACGGTGTCGGGGGTTTGGTGCGACATATGCCAACGGATGGCTTATCATGGTGGGGGCGAGTAGAACGTTGCCGGTGCCTGGAAACGGGATGAGGCAAAGACATGCACGCCGACGAATCTTACCCAGCTTCGGGGCTCTCTGGGGAGATAATACCCCTACTGCTGCTCTGCGGGGTCTCCGCATGATCACTATGGTCAAGTGTTTACACGGTTGCTCCTTGAGCTGTGTATGTGGTAGGAGAGGGCAAGGCTAGCTCTCTCCCTCTATCTGGTGAGGTAGATAACTACTGGGATCCAACCCTTTGCATGGGTGCCCGGGGGGGTTTATATAGGCCTACCCCCAGTGGTACAATGGTAATGTGACTGGGCGCGGGCCCAGGCGTCAGTGTCTCCGACCTCCGACTTCTTCACCGACTGCTGGGGCCCACCGCCTGGTGGGCCCCGCCGACTGGTCTGGTACGGAGCCGACAGGCCGTGTCCGCCGCGGGCGGGTCTTGCCGGCTGCTGATTACTGTAGCCGTGCTCCTGATGATGCAAGCTTGGTCATGGGGTCATGGCAACAGCCCCGCCGCCTGGCGGGCGATCACTGTGGCCACTCCCCATCTCTTCTTGATTAATGGCGCGTGGGCCCGGGGGAGGGCTCGGCCGACTCCCCCGGGCCGACTCCCGTTGGGTCCGACTGGCGGTGCCCCCACCGTCTCCTGAGGTCTTGCTGGCTGGTGGGCCCTGCTGCCTCCAGGCCATACAGACAAGCCGTCGTGGGCGCAGGACTAGGTACAGTGGTGCTGATGTCAGGGCCGGCTGGGCAACAGTGCCACACCGCGGGGAGATCTTCCCAAGTATGGCGCGTTGTAGCCATGCCTGCCCTTGGTAAGGGGCGGGGAGTGGGCTTCATTGTAGCCACGCCCCTGCCCCGTCCCCCTCGATGAGGTCACGGTTTGTTGGAGTCGCCGGCCGACTCCCCAAAGCCGGCTTCTCTAGAAGTCGTCCCTGGGACTCGGCCGTGAGCGGGCAGTCGGCCGCCTTGCCGTAGACTCCCCAGGAGGCGGCTCTTCGCCCTGTGGTCTTGAGGGGCGCAGCCTACCCCGATGTATTGAAAGGTCGTGGGGCTCGGGTTGGCCTACCCGTGGCCCATTACTCCGACAGTAGTCCCCGAAGCTGGTGAGGCGCCGCGGACGATCGGCCGAGAAGCCTCAGCAGTTTCTCTTCCCGGGCGTGACACATGGTCTTGATTGACTTCCGCCGGGCTGACTAGAAGGAGTCGGACCCGCCCAACTCGTACTTACTCAATTCTGACTTGCTCAGTAGTTCGAACGTCGCAGCGGGATTTCAAGTGGCGTGCTAGCTAAGCTTCCGGGCTGCCGCCCGTTCCTGGCCTGACACACGAGGGCACGTGGCCAGGCCGTTCTGCCATCCCACGCGCGCGATGGGACAGGCCCATAGGCGGGGTCCGCCACTACCGCGCCTCGGCGCCCGAGCGGATCCGCTGCGGCCCTGGCGGACGGTTGGGATTCCCGTGAAGTTACTGCGTGTAGTAACTTTACGTGGATCGTGGGGGTCGTGGGGCTACGGGCGCAGTAAATCCCCACGTCCGCCCCCTCGGCTTCGCAACCCATAGGACTATAAGTAGGGGGAAGAGGGGGGCACGCGTGCCCCTCCTTCCCACTACCCCTCGCTCTTCCTCCTCGCAGCTCCTCGCTCTCCTGCTCCCTCTTCTCTTCTTCGCCTTGCCGCACGCCCAAGCTCCGGCGAACGCCGCGGCGACAGCTTCGCGATGAGCTCTTCTTCCGCGGCCGCGCCTCCCCCAGTGCGCTCCGGCACCTGGGACGGCTTCGAGGTCCATGAAGACCATATCGAGTTCCTCCGCCGGACCCGTATGCTTCTAGGTGAGGATCGCGTGCAGGTGCGTCTCGCGCCGGAGGGGGAGATTTCCCCCGCCCCGCGGGAGGGCGAGCGGATCATCTTCCGCTCACACTGCCTGCGCGGGCTGGGGCTGCCGGCGAGCAGCTTCTTCCGGTCGTTCATGGAGTTTTACGGACTCCAGCCGCATCACCTCACCCCCAACATAGTGGTGCTGCTGTCCGCCTTCGTGGCTCTGTGCGAGGGCTTCCTTGGAGTTCTCCCCACCCTCGAGCTTTGGGGGGAGTTCTTCTTCTCCAAGCTCGGCACCCAGGCCGCAGGCGTGCTGGCTCAGTGCGGCGCCTTCATCGCCGTGCGAAGGTCAGGAGCCAACAACCACTTCCCCTCCATCTCGCTGCTGAAGTCGGTGAAGATGTGGCAGCGGTCCTACTTCTATGTCAGGAACGTCGCCACGAGGGGCGACTGGGTTAATCTGCTGGATTGCAAAGCCGGCCCGCCGGCTGGCAGACTGCCCAACTGGTCATACCGGGCCAGGTCACTAACGCCTGCGGGGGCCGGCGCCATCACGCGACTCCGAGGACTCCGAGTGCTGACACAGTCGGAGGGTCTGACTGGCCCGGACCTGCTGGCCGCCTTCGTCTCGCGCCGAGTTCTCCCACTCCAAGGCCGCCCTCACCTGATATGCCAGATGAGCGGGGGCTACGACCCGAGTCGGATGTGCACCAAGGACATGCCTCATGAAGAGGTGGCCCTGATGGTGAACTACCTCTCGGACAGCAGGCTCCCGGAGGACTGACAATTCGGCAAGGAGCCATACTCCCGCGCCAACCCCCCGCCCGTGGTGAGTCGCCTTTCTTTTCTTTAGATTGTCTTCTTCTTGCCGAGTCTTGTTCTAATCAGTCTGCTTTTTGGTTAGAATCCTCTTCTTCACCCACCAGCCGGCACCTCGGGGCCGGCCCGTGAGTTCGCCGCCGATCGGGCGGAGAGCAACGTCGACGACCCCGATCTAGGGGTGGCGGCTCTGGAAGGCGATGTTGAGGGAGGAGGAGGGACGACAGGCGACTTCAGGCCCTCGGCTACCTTCGCCGACTGGCCTGAAGATGACGCCGAGGGAGGAGTCGCCCCTCACCATTGGCCAGGAGCCAGCCAGCCGGGCGCGGGCTCTTCTGCCGCGTCGAGCGCTCCAGGCGGCGGGAAGAAGCGCCGGGCTGCGCCGACTTTGTTTGGCAGTCGGCCGAAGAAGCCCAAGGGCTCGGCTATGGCGACCCGGCGGGACGAGGCAGCCGCGAAGGCCATCCGCTTCCGTAAGGAAGTGAAGAAGCCGCCGTTGGTCTCTGTGTGAGTATTCTGACTTCAAAGTTTATTCTTTTTTCGTGTTTTGTCTAAGTCTCTGCTCGCCCTTCTTTCTTCAGGGCTCCCATCTCTCTTGAGCGGGTCGCCGCCGCCTCCGTCATGGGGTCAGCGGGGACGCCCGCCACCACTCGGTGGATAGACCCCGCTGCCGACCTCCGGGAGGTGACGGAGCAGAATGCACAGGAGAAGCGCAATGAAGAAGAAGCCCTCCGCCTGGAGAAGGCGGAGGCCGACAAGGCGGAGGCCTCCGCCAAGAAAAAACTAGCGGAGGCCGAAGCCGCCGCGGCGGCGAAGCAGCGGGCTGAGGAAGCCGCACGCCGCCAGGCGGCCTTGCTTGTTACCCCGCTGAACTCTGTGCCGCCGCCTCCGGAGTTCACGAGGCAGACTAAAGGAGCCGGCCGGGAGAACCTCGTCGAGGAGAGGGAAGGCGGCGAGCCCTCTACTTCGGGCGCGAACGTTCCGCCGCCGCCTCCGCCGCCGTCTGAAGGCGTGCGAGGCAAGCAGCCAGCGGACCCTCCGGTGCCACCGACCGAAGAAGAGGCCGTGGCGAGGCTACTCCTCCAGGTCGGCTCGCCAGCGCGCCGTCGTCTGGAGAAGGCGACTTCGGCACCCCGCCCCCTGGAGGCCGGCACCGCCAGCTCGGCGGCTCCAGACGCCAAGGCGACAAGCACCGCACCTGTTGGGTGGGTGCGGGGAGGCGGAACAGGGCCGCTGAACCGGGTGCTCCTGGACGTCCAGGCGAAACTCCGCGCTGAGGGCGACGCCCTCCAGAGCTGCACCAAGGCGTTTCTGGCGTCGCGGGCGGCCATCCGGGTATGTCTTTCCTTCGAGCCTTTGTTTTTCTTGTTCCTCTCTATGGGGGCGCGCCAGCGCACCCACTGGGTGTAGTCCCCGAGTTTCGGGTCGGCTGCTGAGCAGGCAGCCCGGAACTCCAATTTGATGAACTTCTGGGTACTAACTTTGTCTGAAATGCTTGTTGCGGGACTACCACAACCTCCGCGTCACCGCGTTCAACCGTAATATTGAAGAGTTGGGCAAGCGGACCGCTGACTTGGCGGAGAGCCGGAGTAAGTCCTCCTCGTTTTTCTCTTCTCTATGGGGGCGTGCTAGCGCACCCGCGGGCTGTAGTCCCCGAGATTCGGGCCGACTACTGAGCAGTCGGGCCGGATCTCCCTAGCGACCTACTTTATTGACGACTGCTGTCTTTCTTTCTTTCCTTCAGGGGCCAACGCTGCTCTTCAACAGCAGTTGAGCGAAGCCAACTCCGCCCTGCTCGCCAAAGGGGAGGAGTGCAGCAAGCTCGCCGCGGAGCGCGATCTGCTGACCACTCAGTTGGCAGAGCAGAAGGGGCTGCTCGCGAAGTCGCAGAGGGAGGCAGAGGAGACGGAGGCCTCCCTCCTGGCCGAGTTCGCGAGCGAGCGCTCTTCCTGGTCTGACAAGGAGGCGATGCTATCCTCCGGCTTCCACGAGATCGAAGACATCGTTGATGGTGAGTCTCTTTGTTTTCTTTCTTTGAGCCGCCGACCTAGGTCATGCCGACTCCTAGTTTTTGACTCGCTTTTTTGTTTCTTCGTGTCTTTTGCAGACTTCTTCCCTGGGCAGTCTCAGGCCACTATCCAAGCCATCGAGGCCGATCGTGCAAGTCGGAGGGCGGAGGGCGCAGAGATCGCCACCGATGCCCCCCGAACTCTTGATGAGCACATCTTGAGTATCGAGGCTCGCCTTCGGCTGGCTCACCGAATGCTGCGCCGGCTTCAGCGCGTCGGCGCCCAGGCGATCTCCGCCCTTTGGCCGGATATGCAGGCTCCGCGCACCCCCAGCCTGACGGCCAACTGGTTGGAGGTCGCGGCTGGTCGCCTTGAGGCCTGGAAGGGCTCTTCGGCCCGGGCTGGAGCGTACTGGGCCTTGGAGTTCGTCAAGGCATGGTACCCGGGGCTGGATCTAGACCGGTTGGCCAGGCTTCGGTCGGAGGCCCAGCCGGAGCTGGCGGCTGCAGAAGACGCCCTCGTCAAGCGTGCTGCTGCGATCACCGAGTACACCGACACAAACATCTTCGTCCCCGAGCGGTCTGAAGACGGCGAGGAGGTCCTGCCGGAGTGGTTTGGGATGAACCCAGACTACGGCGAAGACTCGGCGGAGGTGATCGGCTCCAGCGTCGAGGCGGAGGACGAGGGTGAGGCGGAGGCACCAGAAGACGGAGCAGACGGCCAGCCTCAGCCCGACCGCGCCTCCAGCAACGAGCCGCGTGCGACCGATCCGACTGCTGCCGGAGGTGATCAAGCCGAGACTAGCCGGCCGACCACCCCGACGACTGATGCTGGCGCCTCCTCCGACCCCCCGACTCCGTCTGCCGCCTCCTAAGCTGCCGCTGTGTCTTTAGTTTTATCTGCTTTAGTAGTCTTTTGAAGAACTTGTTAATTCGCACAATTCCACCCGCGGGGTGTATTTTGAACCTTTATTCGACAATTCGGCCAAGGGCCTATGTTATATACATATATGTCTATCTTTTCTTGCTCATTGTTCTTTTGGCTGTTTTCCTTTGCCGCTTTCTCCTAGTTGCCTGCCTTGCAAATCGGACAGCCGCTTTGCAGACTGTTTCTGGATCAAGTGCTAGGCTACTTTGGGAAAGCAAGTACTTAGCCGATTTCAAGATTCTTTGAGCAAGTTGGATAGAAAACGACAATCCGACTGTCCAAGAGTCAGTTTGCGAGAAGGGCTTGGAAGCCGTCTTGAGCTATGTTTTATGCTTTGGGTCCTTAGCCATTTTTCATGCGAATGCCCATTCTACCTTACTGCTGCCCACCGTACAGTCGCTCTGCGAGCTGCGGCTTCTGGCAGGAGACGGCTTAGGCGTTTACACACTACTTGTCCGACTGCAGGAAGCATTTCATAGTGCAAGGCGGCAAGTCCCCGGGCTGACTTGTCGAGCCCGGTGCCAAGCGGCATGATAAAGAGTAACATACTTGTAGGCATAATTTTTATCATTCAGACAAAAGAGGGCAGTCCCCGAGCTCATCTCGGGGGCCCGAAGTCTTGGTATTTTAATACAAAAGGTAGCATGGTACATACTGCATCAACTATAAAATCTTCGGAGAAGATTTGCGTTCCATGGCTGCTCTGTCTCCTTGCCGGAGTCGTCCCTCTTGCGTGCTCGGGGATTCTGAGCGTCGATCAGGTAGTAGGAATCGTTGCCTACTACTTTGCTGATGATGAAAGGGCCTTCCCAAGGCGGCGACAGCTTGTGCTGGCCGGCTGTTCACTGGATCAGCCGGAGTACAAGGTCGCCTTCTTGGAAAGATCTTGGCCTAACCTTCCTGTTGTGGTATCAGCGCAGGCTCTATTGGTAGATGCTGGACCGGCTGAGTGCCAACAGCCGGCCCTCTTCCAGCAAATCGACGCCGTCTTGTCGTGCTTCTTCTGCTTCCTCCTTGGTGTACATGGTGACTCATGGGGAGTCGAACTCTATGTCCCTTGGGATGATGGCTTCGGCACCGTAGACGAGGAAGAAGGGCGTGAAGCCGGTTGACTTGTTTGGAGTCGTGCGCAGACTCCAGAGGACGGCTGGCAGCTCGTCGAGCCAGCAGCCAGCCGAGCGCTCCAGAGGCTCGATCAACCGAGGCTTGATGCCGGACAGGATGAGGTCGTTTGCTCGCTCCACTTGGCCGTTTGACTGCGGGTGGGCGACGGGCGCTAGGTCCAGTCGGATGCCCTGCGTTGCACAGAAACAGGCCAAGGCGCCTTTGGCAAAATTTGTGCCATTGTCGGTGATGATGCTGTGTGGTATGCCATACCGAATTGTGATATCGGTGATGAAGGTCACGGCAGTCGGACCGTTCAGTTTCTTAATTGGCTTTACTTCCACCACTTGGTGAACTTGTCCACTGCAACAAGTAGGTGAGTCAGACCACCTCGTGCTGTTTTGAATGGTCCCACCATGTCTAGACCCCAAACTACGAAAGGCCAAGCAATGGGGATGGTCTTGAGCGCGGAAGCCGGCTGGTGCGGCTTGGAGCTGAACTTTTGGCACCCTTTGCATTTTTGGACCAACTCCTTGGCCTCTTCCAAGGCAGTCGGCCAAACGAAACCGTGCCGAAAAGCTTTGGTGATGAGTGCTCTTGAAGCCACATGGTAGCCACATTCGCCTTGATGGATGTCTTTGAGGATCACCTGGCCTTGCTCTGGCTCTATGCAGCGCTGGTAGACACCAGTGACGCTGCGCCTGACCAGCTCTCTGTTGATTATGGTATAGGTTGCTGCCTGGCGTTGTACTTGCCGAGCTGAGGTCTCATCAGTTGGTAGCTCTTTGTTCACCAGAAATTTGAGGATGGGTTGGGCCCATGAGGGTGCTGCTATTTCGTTGACTATCGGAACTGCGACTTGGACGAGGGCGGCTGGGCTGGGAGGTGGCGGGCTGGAGTCAACAAGCGCTTGTTGGGCTGATGAGGTCCCCAGGCCGACTGGCTTGGTCCTTGGGCCGAGTTCTGGAATCTTCAAGTCCGTCACCGCAGTCCCCGGGCCGGGCTCGACTGTGGCAGCTTTGGAGTCGCCCGCCAAAGTCCCCGTTCCGATTGCCGGAACTCTGGAGTCGGGTCCGCCATCTTCGCGTGGAGCCGGCACAAAGATGGAGTCTGATTCTGGTGAAGGCTTGACAGACGGCTTGAGGAGGCGTTGAAGGGCGACGCCAGATGGTATTGCTTGGCGGGTAGAGCCGATTTGTGCCAAGGCGTCTGCTTGGTCGTTGTCGTTTCTTGGCACATGGAGGAACTCGCACCCTTTGAAATACCCGCTGAGTTGCTGCACGAGGAAACGGTAGCTCTCCATGTTTGCGTCTTTGGCGTCCCAGTCGGCAGACGACTGTTGGACCACTAAGTCCGAGTCGCCATAACACAAGATCCGGCGGATGCCAAGTTCTTTGGCAAGCCGGAGCCCGTGAATGAGCGCCTCGTACTCGGCCACGTTGTTGGAGGCGGCAAAATGGATTTGCAGTGCATATTTGAGCTTGTCGCCTTTGGGAGAGGTGAGGACGACGCTGGCTCCCAAGCCGGTGCGCATCTTGGAGCCGTCGAAGTGCATCGCCAATGGGTGGAGTCAGGTGCTGGAGGCAGGTACTGGGTCTCGGCCCAGTCGACGAGGAAGTCGGCCAGTGCTTGTGATTTGATAGCGGTGCGGGGCTGGTAGTAGATGGTGTAAGGAGACAGCTCTATGGCCCACTTGGCCACTCGACCAGAGGCATCACGGCTGCCGATGATCTCGGCAAGTGGAGCCGTGCAGACCACTGTGATTGGATGTTCTTGAAAGTAAGGCTTCAATTTCTTGGCAGCAAAGTGCACGCCATAGAACATCTTCTGGTAGTGGGGGTAGTTCTGCTTGGAGGTCAACAGTACCTCGCTCAGGTAATATACTGGTCTCTGGACAGGTAGCGCCTTGCCTTCCTCCTTGCGCTCTACTACAATGACTGTGCTGACTACTCGGCTGGTGGCGGCGATGTACATGAGCATAGGTTCCTTGGGAGTCGGAGCCGCCAGGACGGGTGGAGTAGTCAGCATCTTCTTCAACTGGTGGAAAGCTTCATCCGCCTTATGGTTCCACTCGAAAAAAGTGGTCTTCTTCATGAGTTGGTATAAGGGGAGAGCTTTCTCGCCCAGCCGACTGATGAATCGGCTGATGGACGCCAAGCAGCCGGTGAACTTCTGCACATCCAGCAGTCGACTAGGTACCTCCATTCTCTCGATGGCCTTGATTTTTACTGGGTTGCATTCTATGCCGCGTTCAGAGACCAGGAAACCTAGCAGTTGGCCGGCTGGTACTCCGAAGACACACTTCTCGGGGTTGAGCTTGATCTGGAACCGGCGTAGGTTCTCAAAGGTCTCCTTGAGGTCTTCCAACAATGTTCCTCGCTTTTCCGTCTTCACCACCACGTCGTCCACGTAAACATGGGCGTTCCTACCGAGCTGCTTGAGGAGGCACTTCTGCATGCAACGCTGAAAGGTGGCGCCGGCATTCCTCAAGCCGAACGTCATGGTGAGGTAGCAGAATGCTCCAAACAGCGTGATGAAGGCGGTCTTCAATCTATCAGCTGGGTTCAGCTTGATCTGGTGATATCCTAAGTACGCATCCAAGAAACTCAACAGCTTGCATCTGGCTGTGGAGTCTATCACCTGATCAATTCTTGGCAGAGAAAACGGGTCCTTGGGGCAGGCCTTGTTGAGGCTCGTGTAGTCAATACACATTCGCCATTGCTTGTTCTTCTTTAGCACCAGGACCGGATTTGCCAGCCACTCTGGGAAGAAAACTTCCATAATGAAGCCGACTGCTAGGAGTCGGGCTATCTCTTCTCCGACAACTCTTCTCTTCTCTTCTGATAAGCAGCGCAGGGGCTGCCTGACCGGCTTTGCATCAGATCGAACGTGTAACTTGTGCTCGGTGAATTCCATCGGAACACCTGGCATGTCTTTGGGAGACCACGCGAAGATGTCCCGATTCTCATGGAGGAAATCGATGAGCTCGCCTTCCTATTTGCTGTCGAGGTTTGCACCTACGATGGCGTACCTCTCTAGGTGCCCCGGATCCAAGGGTATCTCCTTTGTCTCTTTGGCCGGCTTGAACGAACCTTTGGCTTACGACTCCTTCGGGTCGGGCGATATCTCCGGCTGCTTGCCGGCCATCACCACAGCTCGCTCAAGGAGTCGCTTCTCGGCCGCAATCACCAGGGACTTGGCCAGCCGACTGCTTTCGGCCGCGCAAGCGGACGACTTTCGGTAGTCGCCGGCCATAGTCAGAATTCCCCTGGAACTGGGCATCTTCATCTTGAGGTAGGCGTAGTGGGGGACCGCCATGAACTTTGCCAAGGCGGGCCGGCCAAGTAGCGCATGGTACGGGCTCTCGAGGTCCACCACCTCAAACCAAACAGACTCTCTTCGGAGGTGATCTTTGTCCCCAAAGAGGACGTCAATCAGGATCTTGCCGATTGGTCAATAGGAAAGCCCAGGAACAATGCCGTGGAACACAGTCCAGCTGTTCTGAAGCTGTCTCTGCTTGATTCCTAGCTTCTCCATGGTGTCCTTGTACAGGATGTTGATGCTGCTGCACCCATCTATCAGAACTCGCGAGAAACGCGAGGCCCGTTTGTCCGTGGCAAAGGTGGCGTCCAGGACCAAGGCGTAGGAGCCCAGACTCGGCATCACTTCTGGGTGGTCAGTCCTGCTCCAACTGATGGGCCTCTTTGACCAGTGCATGAACTCTGGCGTCTCTGAGGCTACTGCGTTCACCTCTTGTCGCTGCAGTCGCCTGCTGCGTCGATCATCAGCCACACTGATGAACACCACATAGGCTCCGTGCTCTTCAGGGTACTCGTCTTGTACTGCGCCGACTGGCCTGACTGCCGGCTGCTGGGGCGGAGGTGGAGGCGGCTGCCCAGCAGGTGGGGGTGGCAGGAGGCCGTCTCCCTTGGCGATCCTGGTGAGCCAGTGGCACTTCCGGGTGGTGTGATTTGATGGCTTCGCACCGCTGTGGAACTTGCAAGGTCCATCCAAGGTCTGCTCATAGGAGAAGGCCAGCAACCAGTTCGGCTTGCCGCCTTTCTGTCGCTTGGGCGGAGGCTGCTCTTCTGGCTGCTGGGCTTCGACGGTCGCGACCTGCCAGCTGCTGGAAGCCGGCTGCGTGGCCTTGCGCTTGTGGTCGCCCTGCTGTTGTCGCCGGCCGGCGTCTGCTGCCGGAGTTCTTGGAGCCTGAGGAGCTACCTTGCTAGTCGTGCTGATTTGAATTTGCATCTTCATGGAGGAGTCAGCCGTAGCGTACTTGTCCGCTATGATCAACAGCTCGTCGAGGGTTTCTAGCTCGTCGCAGAGGAGCTTGTGCTTGAGGAGGGTGCCTTCTCGGCACCCGGCTGTGAAGTACTCAATGGCCTGCACCTCATGCACGCCCTCGCAGGAGTTCCGGAGCTCAGCCCAACGCATGAGGTAGTCGCGAGTCGACTCATCAGGACCTTGCACGCATAGGGAGAGCTGGCGAGGCTTGGGAGGACGCTTGTACGTGCTGGTGAAGTTACGAACGAATGCTTTGGTGAAGTCGACCCAGCTATTGATGCTGCGGGGCTTTAGGCTGTTCAGCCATGTCCGGGCCGTGCCCTGGAGCATTAGCGGAACGTACTTTACGGCGACACGCTTGTTGCCGTTTGCTATGCTGACAGACGTGGAGTAGTCGACTAGCCAGTCTTCTGGCTTCACGGAGCCGGTATACTTGGGCGTGTCTCTTGGGAGCGTGAACCCTCTGGGAAAGGGCTCGTCCCAAATGCGGGGCCCGAAACAAGGCAGACCCAACTCGTCTTCTTCTTCCAGCGCCAGGGACCGGTCAAGTCGGTCGATCCGGTGGCGGGCGTCATTCTCCCCAACTCCCTCTCGGCGGCTAAGGCAGTCACCGAGAGTCGGATGGCCAACAGGCGGCGGGGAGACTCGCCTCTCCTTGCGGGGAGGGGGAGGCGGACAGTCGTCCCGTCGTTCCACTGCTCTCGGGCGGCCGTCTCGATCGCGCTCTATGGTAATCCGAGTCCGACTGTGGCTGACAGCCAGCTCCTTGTACTTCCTTCCTCGGGTACCGCCAGTCGGCGTCCGAGACGTCGCGCCTTGATCTCGATGCGGGTCGTCGTTTGGCCGCTGCGGTGCCTCCGTGCGGCAGTCGGCCTCGTTCTGCGCGGCGGCCGCATCGAGGAGCCGCTGGACTCGCTCCATCATGAGGCGGCACTCTTCGCCCTCGAAATTGTCCAGCTCATCCGCCGCTGCCTGGGAGGCTCGGATGTTCTCCGCTGGCGTGGCATACACGGGGCGGCTAGCCCCGAACAGGCTGGCGATGGCTACACCGCGCTGCTGAACCGCGCCAAGGCGGCTGGGCCCTGCCGGAGCCGGCGAGCCGCCAACAGCGCGATCCATCTCCCGCTGGTAAGCTTCTGACAAGCGTCTCATGCTGGCTCGCTTCTTCACGCCTTCAACAAGCTGAAGGTGGCGCGCTTCTAACGTCTCTGCGTCAGCATCTTCTGGAATGGGCGCAGCTAGGTCTTGCAGCACCGCTCCGAGTGAGTCGGGCGCCCTTCCACCAGGAAACTTGTCATGACTGATGACCAGCACCTCAGTGACGGTGCTCCCGTCGCTCTCCGCGTTGGGGAGAGGTTCGTCGTAGACCACCACGTTGGAGGGGAAAGCGTCGACCGACACGGTGTCGGAGTCGACCAGCATCGGGTCGGTGGAGCCTATGGACTCCAAGTCTACGGCAGGCTCGCCAGAAACGTGGAGTTGATCGAGGAGGCCCGCGAGGAGGTTTTCGGGGCCGCCTACGCCTGCGTTGGACGCAGGTTCGTCGGAGAGGCGGACCTGGCCAACAAGTTCGGCCAAGGAGCTGGCTGCGTAGGCGATCTCCACGCCGTGCAGCGTGTCGACGCAAACTTCGTCTGGCGTGCCTGGCTGGCTGCGCTCGCCAAGGAGGAAAAGGGTTCCCGTCCAGAACAGATCTCCGGACGGTGGTGCACCATGCCCCACGGTGGGTGCCAAATGTCGGGGGTTTGGTGCGACATATGCCAACGGATGGCTTATCATGGTGGGGTCGAGTAGAATGTCGCCGGTGCCTGGAAACGGGATGAGGCGAAGACATGCACGCCGGTGAATCTTACCCAGCTTCGGGGCTCTCCCGAGAGATAATACCCCTACTGCTGCTCTGCGAGGTCTCCGCATGATCACTATGGTCAAGTGTTTACAGGTTGCTCCTTGAGCTGTGTATGTGGTAGGAGAGGGCAAGGCTAGCTCTCTCCCTCTATCTGGTGAGGTAGATAACTACTGGGATCCAACCCTTTGCATGGGTGCCCGGGGGGTTTATATAGGCCTATCCCCCAGGGGTACAATGGTAATGTGACTGGGCGCGGGCCCAGCCGTCAGTGTCTCCGACCTTCGACTTCTCCGCCGACTGGTGGGCCCCGCCGACTGGTTTGGTACGGAGCCGACAGGCCGTGTCCGCCGCGGGCGGGTCTTGCCGGCTACTGATTACTGTAGCCGTGCTCCTAATGATGCAAGCTTGGTCATGGGGTCGTGGAAACAGCCCCGCCGCCTGGTGGGCGATCACTGTGGCCACTCCCCATCTCTTCTTGATTAATGGCGCGTGGGCCCGGGGGAGGGCTCGGCCGACTCCCCCGGGCCAACTCCCGTTGGGTCCGACTGGCGGTGCCCCCGCCGTCTCCCGAGGTCTCGCTGGCTGGTGGGCCCTGCTGCCTCCAGGCCGTACAGACAAGCCGTCATGGGCGCGGGACTAGGTACAGTGGTACTGATGTCAGGGCCGGCTGGGTAACAGTGCCACGCTGCGGGGAGATCTTCCCAAGTACGGCGTGCTGTAGCCATGCCTGCCCTTGGTAAGGGGCGGGGAGTGGGCTTCATTGTAGCCATGCCCTTGCCTTGTCCTCCTCGATGAGGTCATGGTTTGTTGGAGTCGCCGGCCGACTCCCCAAAGTCGGCTTCTCTAGAAGTCGTCCCTGGGACTCGTCCGTGAGCGGGCAGTCGGCCGCCTTGCCGTAGACTCCCCAGGAGGCGGCTCTTCACCCTGTGGTCTTGAGGGGCGCAGCCTGCCCCGATGTCTTGAAAGGTCGTGGGGCTCGGGTTGGCCTACCCGTGGCCCATTACTCCGACACACAGTCCTAGAAGTCATCCCAACTTCCATAGACACCGACGGGTTATGCTGAGGTTGCTGATGAGCTGCCAACTGAGCCGCTAGCTCTGCGTCCTGCCCTGCCCTGGCCTGATCCACCAAAACTTGAGGCTGGCGACGGTGCCGCTCACTGCTGGAAACCGCTGGCGACTCAATGCATCGGTTATAACTTCGGCTATGGCGTGGGGTTGACTGAATTCGCTCACCGCTATATGAGTACACCACTTGTTGAGCTACCATGGTTTGAAGAAGTTCCACGGCCTTCCGCGCCTCCACCACCGCGGGAGACTTGCCTTGCACCGAGAGAGCCGCCAGCCGCGACACCGCAGCAATCATGTTAGCAAAGGGTTAGAATAATGACCCGGCGGTGTCAGCATCTGTTGAGGTGGGGTTAAATTCAAACGAGGCGGGTCTGTGACACGTGGTTGAGCCGTTGCCCCGGCCACGGGTGCCTCGACAGCCCGGGTCACCTCAAGCGGATTACTTGGTCCGGCCCCAGGTGTGTTGAAAAGATTCCTCGCATAGTACTCCAAAGGCAGGCGACTCTGGTGCCTCCTTCATAGAACGCCATTGGATGCATTCTGATCCAAGCTTTAACGGAAATTTTATGCTTGAATCCATTGTGACTTGGAGTCCAGGGCGGTTCGCTCTGTCGTCATCCTAGCATTCTCAGCATTAAGCTCATCTCTGGCCTGAGCTATCTCATCTCGCAGTTTCGCCACGTCTGTCTTATCCTGCGCTTGAGTCTACGGGGTTACTTCTGCCGCTAATAGAGCTGCAAAGGCGTCCAAGAGCTCGGACAAAACCTGAGCCAGCGGGCGCGCAGAGCCGCTTGCTCTGGCCATCGCAGTAGCTGTTGAACTGGAAGTCATAGCTGCAGCAGTTGACGAATTCAGCACTGGTTGTGTGCTGGCCATGAAGATCGTGACTCTGTTCGTTGGCTCATAGGGGTCCGGAATACTTTTGCCATCGGAATAGCCCCCAAGCCCGCCGTCTTGGATTTGATACATTGAATTGGTCTCACCAGTTGAGGACTCATCTTCAGAGTAGATGGATGTCTCTCCACCAGACACAGATCCTTCCTCAAGATCCATTCCGTGAATAAAACCAACAAAAGCGTGCTTCGCGGCGGTTTGAACCTTGGCAGGGGTGCAGGTGTCTGGCTCAGGCTCTGACTCGCCAATCTTACCAATGAAGACGTGGATTCCGCTGAAGGGGAATCGATACCCATATTTGATTGTATCGGCCTCGGGACCCCAGCCTGCGTCGTCGATGTAGATTTTGCCGCGTCGACTCTTGGTCATCCGGCCCACAGCGTATCCCTTGATCCCTGAGAAGCTGCCCTTCAAGAACTCGAAACCACCATGTGCTGGCCCCATGATGGGCGCCAACTATCGTGGAATTGTCATGGCAGATGCCCTAGTGAAAGGACTTAGGTGTGGAGCCATCACAACTAGGTTAGCTTAAAGGGGTTGAACAGGAAACAAGAGACACAAGGGTTTACCCAGGTTCGGCCCCTCTCAATGAGGTAAAAGCCTACTCCTGCTTCTAGTTGTATTACTTGGGTTTCGATCACTAGGGAGCAAATACGCTTGACCTAGTTATTGATTGATTGTTTCTTGAGTTAACCCGCCGCCTGGTCACCCCTTTATATATAGGTTGATGCCCCCGGCGGCTTACAGAGTCCTGGCCGGTTCACACAAACGTGACCGGCTCGGATTTTAACTAACCCCACCTTACAAAACAACACTAACATATGGCGGCTCATACCCTTGAGCTTCGAGTCGCCTCCGGGCCTTGGGCCCTCGACGAACTTGCTCTATGGACCGCTGTTTGTATTCTTGGATCTTAGTGGGCCTTCTCATCTTAAACCGCCAATGGTGTGACCCGGACCCTCCTGGGCGGGTCATACCTAGGGGTTATATTCCAACAAGAGGGGTATTAAATATCATAATGGGTCTGAACATATAATCTTCCACTAACTAAACTGTATTGTAATCAACTACAAGATGTAATCTACACTACTAGTCACCCACAGGTACCAATCTGAGGTTCCGGTACAAAGATTGAACACAAGGGATGAACTAGGGTTTGAGAGGAGATGGTGCTGTTGAAGATCTTGATGGATATTGGCCTCCCAAAGATGAGAGGGTTGTTGGTGATGGCGATGGCTTCGATTTCCCCCTCCGGGAGGGAAGTTCCTCCAGCGGAATCGCTCCGCCGAAGGTCAAAAGTGCTCCTGCCCAAGTTTCACCTCAAGACGGCGGCGCTCTGTCCCGAAAGTCCTCTCCTTATTTTCTCTAGGTCAAAATAACATATGTATCATAAGATGGGCACCGGAGGCGGGCCAGGCTGAGCACAACCCACCAGGGCACGCCTAGGGGGCTTGGCGCTCCCTGGTGTCTTGTGCTCACCAGGCGGACCCCCTCTGGTAGTTATTTGCTCTAGTATTTTTTATATATTCCAATATAATTCTTCGTAAATTATTAGCTCATTTGGAGATGTGCAGAATAGGTGCCTTGATGTAGCCTTTTCAGGTCCAGAATTCTAGTTGTTGGCATTCTCCCTCTTTGTGTAAACCTTGCATATTATGAGATAAAAGGCATTAGAATTACTCCATAATGCATTACTATGCATAAAAACATTATAAATAATAGTAGGAAATCATGATGCAATATGGATGTATCAGTAAGTAGTAGCTAGATGGCTTCTTCTCTCTGTTTGATTCTCAATACAATGGTCTCTTGGAGATCTATTTGATGTAATGACTTTTTGTGGTGTTTTTGTTAGGATCCAATGAAGTTCGAGTTTATGATCAGATTTTTATCCACGAATATTATTTGAGTCTTCTTTGATCTCTGATATGGATGATTATTGATAGCCTTGTATTTCTTCTCTGAATCTTTGGTTTAGTTAGGGCAATTAGATTGATTTTTCTTGCAATGAGAAGAGGTGCTTGTGATGGGTTTACTCTTACGGTGTCCTCACCCAGTGACAGAAGGGGTAGCGAGGCACATACGTATCGTTGCTATTAAGGATAATAAGATGGGATCTATTCCTAAATGAATAGATCTTGTCTACACCATGTCATCGTTCTTATTGCATTACTCCGTTTCTCCATGAACTTAATACACTAGATGCATGCTGGATAGCGGTCGATGTGTGGAGTAGTAGTAGTAGATACAGAATCGTTTCGGTCTACTAATATTGGATTTGATGCCTATATATTGATCATTGCCTTGGATATCGTCATAATTATTTGTTCTTCTATCAATTGCCCAACAGTAATTTCTTTACCCACTATATGCTATTTTCTCGAGAGAAGCCACTAGTGAAATCTACGGCCCCCGGGTCTACCTTTTCTCATATTTGCTTTTCGATCTATCTTTTTCCGTATCTATTTTCAGATCTATTATTCCAAAAAACCCAAAAATACCTTGCTGCACTTTTTATTTACTTAGTTTATTTTGTGTTTTATTCAGATTTATTTATCCACACTCATATAAACCAATCTATCTTTTTACCGGGGAGAGATTGACAACCCCTCTTATGCGTCGGGTTGCAAGTATTGTTCTTTGTGTGTAGGTGTCTTTTACATAGTGTTGCTTGGTTCTCCTACTGGATTGATACCTTGGTTTCACAACTGAGGGAAATACCTACTTTAGATGTACTGCATCATCCATTCCTCTTTTGGGAAATATCGATGCAATTTCAAGCCGCATCAAAAGGAATTTCTGGCGCCGTTCCCGGGGAGACATCATCAACATCTACCAGGTTCCTAATCACAAATCTCATATCCTTGCAATTTACATTATTTGCCATTTGCGTCTCGTTTTCATCTCCCCCACTTCACAAAAATTTGCCTTTTATTTTCCTACTTTTTCATTCGCCTTTTTCTTGCCAGATCTATCTTTTTGCTTGCAATCTTGTTTGCATAGTCATGCTGTCTCAAGAAAAGACCAAATTGTGTGATTTTTCCAATACCAATAATAATGATTTTAGTAGCACTCCGATTGCTCCTCCCACCACTAGTGCGGAGTCTTGTAATATTAATGCCGCTTTGTTGAATCTTGTTATGAAAGCTCAATTTTTGGTACACCTAATAAGGATGTCGCGTCCCATCTAAACACATTCATAGAATTGTGTAATATGCAAAAGAAAAAGATGTGGACAATGATATTGTGAAGTTGAAATTGTTTCCTTTCTCTTTAAGGGACCGTGCAAAATTTTGGTTTTCTTCTTTGCCTCACAATAGTATCGATTCTTGGGATAAGTGCAAAGATGCTTTTATTACTAAGTATTTTCTGCCCTCGCAAATTATTTCCCTTAGAACTCAAATCATGAATATTAAGCAACTTGAGCATGAACATGTTGCAGAATCTTGGAAAAGAATTAAATTGATGCTAAGAAATTGTCCTACTCATGGGTTAAATCTTTGGATGATTATACATTTTTTATGCGGGATTGAACTTTGTTTCTAGAAATATTTTAGATTCTGCCATGGGTGGTACTTTTATGGAAATTACTTTGGGTGAAGCTACTAAATTGTTAGATAATATTATGGCAAATTATTCACAATGGCATACAGAAAGAGCACCTACTAGTAAAAAAGTTAATTCGGTTGAAGAAATTAGTACTTTGAGTGAAAAAGTTGATGCTCTTACGAAATTGGTTGTTAGTACAAGTGCTCCTATTGGTACTAATGATGTGCCTTTGTCTACTTTGATTGAGCAAAAAGTGATCCTATAGATGTGAATTTTGTCTCGCGAGACAATTTTAATAACAATGCTTATAGAGGTAATTTCAATCCTAGGCCTTTTCCTAGAAATTCCTCTAATAATTATGGAAATTCCTATGGTAATTCTTCCTACAATAATAATAGGAACCCCTCTGATCTTGAGAATAATATTAAAGAATTTATCAATGCTCAAAAAGTTTTCAATACTACGATAAAAGAAAAGTTGAATAAGATTGATGATATGTCTAGAAGCATTGATAGAATTTCCCATGATGTAGAAAATCTCAAGATTAAATTTTTTCCACCTAAAGTAGATGTGAATGAATCAATTAAAGCTTTGCATGTTTCTATGGATGAAAGTAAGAAAATAACCGCTATGCTTAGAGCTAAAACAGGATTTTTATAAAGAGTGTTTTCTACCGATTGCTTTCATAAAAATGATGAAGATCTTAAAATGATTGGTGTTTCTTATATTGATTCCTTGTTTAGTAAGATTAAAATTGATGTTGAAGGGACTGAAGAAGAGTCAACTTTAGCTAGAAGGCATCCGGATGATTCGGAGGGTGAAAATCTTAATGCGAAAATTGATAAAAGTGGGTTTGGAGAGATCAAAACTTTAACTAGTTATGTGCCCACTCTTCTAGACTACAAAAACTTTAATTATGATAGTTGCTCTTTGATTGAATATATATTTTTTGCAATCCATGGTAAATTCACCATGCTTATGCACAAAATAAAGCTTTTACTAAACATATTGTGGATGCCATGATGAAAGCTTTAGAAGAAAAATTAGAGTTAGAGATTTCAATTCCAAGAAAATTATATGATGATTGGGAACCTACCATTAAAGTCAAGATTAAAAATTATGAGTGTTTTGCTTTATATGATTTGGGTGCTAGTGTTTCCACAATTCTAAAATCTTTATGTGATGTGCTTGGTCTTACCGATATTGAAGAATGTTCTCTTAATTTGCACTTGGTGGATTCTACTATTAAAAAGCCTTTGGGAAGAATTAATGATGTTCTTACTCTTGCAAATAGGAACTATGTGCCCATAGATTTTATTGTTCTTGATATTGATTGCAATCTGCCTTGTCCCTATATACTTGGTAAACCATTTTTACGCACTATAGGTGTCGTGATTTATATGAAAGAAGGGAATATTAAATTTCAGTTTACACTAAGAAAGGGTATGGAACACTTCCCTAGAATAAGAACTAAGCCACCATATGAATCAATCATGAGAGCAACCTACGGAGCTAGAACTAAAGATGACAATACTTGAACCTATGCATTATGCCTAGCTAGGGGCATAAAACGATAGTGCTTCTTGGGAGGAAACTGATGTCTACTACGCAACTTTATTCTTGTAGACACATGTTGGGCCTCCAAGCGTAGAGTTTTGTAGGACGGTAGCAATTTTCCCTCAAGTGGAAGACCTAAGGTCTATCAATCCATGGGAGGCGTAGGATGAAGATAGTCTCTCTCAAACAACCCTGCAACCAAATGACAAATAGTCTCTTGTGTCCCCAACACACCAAATACAATGGTAATTTCTATAGGTGCACTAGTTCGGTGAACAGATGGTAATATAAGTGTAGTAATGATAGTAGATATTTGTTTTTGTAATAGTAACAATAAAAACAGCAAGGTAACAAGTAACAAAAGTGAGCACAAACGGTATTGCAATGCTTGAAAATGAGGCCTAGGGTCCGTACTTTCGCTAGTGCAATCTCTCAACAATGCTAATATAATTGGATCACATAACCATCCCTCAATGTGCAATGAAGAATCACTCCAAAGTTCTTATCTAGCGAAGTGCATAAGACAAAATTGTTTGTAGCTATTCTTTCCGATCGATCTATCAATATTTCATACTAAAATAACACCAAAGTAAATTAATATTTATAATAGTCGATCCAACACAAAGAACCTCAAAGAGTGCCCCAAGATTTCTACCAGAGAAATAAAGACGAGAATGTGCATCAACCCCTATGCATAGATTACCCCAATGTCACCTCGGGAATCTGCGAGTTGAGTGCCAAAACATATATCAAGTGAACAAAAATAATACCCCATTGTCACCACGGGTATTCATATGCAAGACATATATCAAGTGCTCTCAAATCCATAAAAGTATTCAATCCGATAAAACGAATTCTCAGAGGGAAAACTCAATTCATCACAACAAGATAAAGAGGGGAAAACACCATATGATCCAACTATGTTAACAAAGCCCCCGATACATCAAGATCGTGCCATCAAGAACACGAGAGAGAGAGAGAGAGAGGTTAAACACATAGCTACTGGTACAAACCCTCAGCCCCGGGGGTGGATGAAGATGGCCTCCGGTGATGATCTCTCCCTCCGGCAGGGTGCCAGAACGGGCTCCCGGTTGGTTTTTCGTGGCTACAGAGGCTTGCGGTGACGGAACTTCCGATCTAGGGTTACTTCTGATGGTTTCTCTATTTATAGGTTTTTTTGGCGTCGGTTTCACGCGAAGATTGGCCTCAAGGTGAGCACAACCCACTGGGTGCGCTTGGGCCCCCTAGCGTGCCCCAGTGTCTTGTGCCCTACTCCTTCACCTTCTGGTCCTTCCACAAAGCTTGGGGGGGTCTCTTTTGTTCCAAAAAAATCATCAAAAAGTTTCAACTCATGCACAAAAACAACACCACGGTAGTTGAAAGGGCATTTCCCAACTTTATGTTTTGGATGATGATGACAACCCTTTGTGGTCTAATCGTATGCTATATGTTTCAGGTTTTCGATGCTTAGGCTTACATCGGATTGCTATTGCCTCTCGAAGGAAAAGATCAAAGACGTGTCCTCTACGCTTTTATTTTCTTTGGTCGTAGAGTACCCGTACTATCAAGAGGGAATCCTCATTAGGAAGCTCTGGGGGAATCAGTTCACGTACACTTTCCTCACCCCTTCCTTGTCTTCCTTAGTTGTGTGTGAGAGAGAGTTCCCCCTGTCTTTCCCTCTTGTTTCTGCTCTTCCCAGCGGTTGTACCGCTCCCTGGAGCGGTTGTACCGCTGGACCTTGACACTCTCCAGCTTTGACCGAGCGGTTGTACCGCTGCCTCCGGGCGGTGGTACCGCCACCTTGCTCAACAAAGGCTAGGACGGTGGTTCCGGCCATGCACCGCTCAAGTACTGCTCAAGGCTCTGTTCTGATGCGGTTCTCGGGCGGTGGTGGCCCGGTTGATCCGGTCGATCCTTATTGACCGGTACCACCAGTGGTCTGAGCGGTTCTTCCGCTCAGAACTTCGCCGTCCAAGAGCTTAGAGCCATGCAGTTGTTCCGGTCTTGCACCGCTCAAGTACCGGTCTCGTCTCTGTTTCGAGGCGGCAGTTGTGCGGTGGCTGGGCGGTTGGTCCGGTCATTCTCTTAATCAGTACCACCGCCTAGTGGCCCGGTTGTACCGCCTGGTAGGGTTCTGCAGCTACACCGTGAGTCCCGGTTGTACTGGGACAAGGACCGGTTGTACCACTGCGGGGCTGAAAGCGCAGCAACGGCTGGATTTTTAGGGTTGGTATTTAAGAGAGCTTCTCCCACCTACCACACTCACCTTTGACCCCTCTCACTCCACCATTAATGCACCTCAAGATCTCTTGCCCAATCTCTCTCTCTATCCACCCAAACTTGTTGATTTGCTAGGGATTGAAGGAGGAGACCTAGATCTACACTTCCACCAAAGGATATTTGCTTCCCCCATACTTTCTTGTGTGGATTTTGTTACTCTTGGGTGTTTGAGCACCCTAGACGGTTGAGGTCACCTTGGAGCCATATTCCATTGTGGTGAAGCTTCGTGGTTTTGCTGGGAGCCTCCAATTAAGTTGTGGAGAGAGCCCCAACCTTGTTTGTAAAGGTTCGGTCGCCGCCTTCAAGGGCACCAATAGTGGAATCACGGCATCTCGCATTGTGTGAGGGCGTGAGGAGAATACGGTGTCCCTAGTGGCTTCTTGGGGAGCATTGTGCCTCCACACCGCTCCAACGGAGACATACTTCCTCTCAAAGGGAAGGAACTTCGGCAACACATCCTTGTCTCCACCGTCTCCACTCTTGGTTATCTCGTGCCCTTACTTGAGCAAGCTTATTTGTTTCATATCTCTTGCTTGCTTGTGTTCCTATCCTTGTTGCATAGGTTGCTCACTTAGTTGCATATCTAGATAACCTACTTTGCTGCAAAGTTTAAATTGTTAAAGAAAAGCTAAAAATTGTTAGTTGCCTATTCACCCCCCCCCCCTCTAGTCAACCATATCGATCCTTTCAATTGGTATCAGAGCCTCGTCTCTTTATAAAGGACTTTACCATCCAAAGAGTATGGTTGATACCGTAGACGGTGTGGAGTAACACTCCGGTGTGAATCCGGTCTCGTCTACGGGCGATGGGGGAACCTCGATCTCTCGTGAGGAGTTCAATGTGGCCTTGGAGACATTGAAAACCTCCATGACGACCGAAGTTGAGAGCATGTTTACTAAATTTCTTGAGGGGCTTAAACTATCCACCGCACCGTCGAAAGTGGGTGATCCCGCCAACAAGATGACGGATGCTATCCCCGACAAGGGGGAAGCTAGTAGTGAAAAGGCTCCTTCTTCTAGTGGTAAGAATGGCACCGGCATTTTTGCCCATGTGGAACCACCACTTGTTTATGGTGGACCGATTCCTTCCACTCATTTGAATCATGCTGGTCCTCCTCCTAAGATTGTGAAAAATGAGGACTTTGATTCTTAGGTTTACCGCTTTAAACGTCATTTAAATCATGTGAGCACTAACCTTTGGAGAATCATTGAAGAAGGTTTCTATCCACATGATCCAAGCAACTTCACTCCTCGAGAAGCCACAGACAATCAATTCAATGAAAATGCTCTCTTCATCATTCAAGATGCAATTCCACCCGAAGACCTACCTCATCTTTGTCCCTTCGCCTTGACCAAGGATGCATGGCATTGTGTTGTCTCTCTCTACCGGGGAAGTGCAAGCATTCAACGCTCCAACTATGAAGTGGTACAAGATGAGGCCGATGAGTTTGCAATGAAAGAAGATGAAGAACCTCGTGAGCTTTATCGGAGAGTAACCAAACTCGCGGTCTCACTACGAGATCACGGGAGCAAGGACACGGATGACAATTGGATCAAGCGCAAATTCCTCAAGGCACTGATGCCCTATCACAAGGCCATGTCCTTCGTCATTCGTCAAAGACCGGACTTCCACACTTTGACCTCAAGCGAAGTGTTGGATGAGTTTGTGGCCATGAACATTCTGGACAAGGCCGCCAACAATGCGGTGCTTCGTTCCCAAAGGGCAAAGAGGCCTAATCTTGCATTGAAGGCCAAGCTCACCGTTGAACAAGAAGAAGAGGAAGAAGAGGAGAGCAACCATGATGATACGAAGTATGCATATCATGAACACATGGCACTTGCTTCAAGGCAATTTTGGAGCAAGAAAAACTCGAGGCCAAACTTTAGCAAAAACAACTCGAGTGGCACAAGGGGCAAGCAACGTGTAAGGACTTGCTACATGGCAACGTGAGTCATTTTTTTGCGGAATGCCCGTATGAGAAGAGGGAAGACAATGGTGGCAAGCTCATCCGAAAGGACAAGGCCAAGTCGTTCCCCAACAAGAACAACTTCACCAAGAAGACTCCTCCCAAGGCTTTGGTTGTGCAAGAAGAGTACAATGAGGATGATGACGATGATGAAGATGATGAGTCGGTTGCCATGGCCTCCGTTGCCATTGCAACAACGTCACGGGTGTCTCTCTTTGACTCACCCAATGAGAGCATCACCGCCAAGTGCCTCATGGCTAAAGCCACCAACAAGGTAACCTCCAACATCAAAACTACCATCATTAATCATCCTTCCCCGACAGATAGCATTAATGAACTTGAGGGAGCTAATGTGGAGGCTAACAAGTTTGAGGCCTTTATGGGCAAACTCAAGGGAAAATCCAAGAAGCACTTTGTTGCTCTCTTGGAACAACTTGGTGAAGCCAATGACATGATCGAGGCTCATGAAGACACCATCTCTAAGATGGAAGGGCATAGTCGTGACTATGCCGATGAGATTTCGAATCTTTCCAATGCTCTTAAGGAAGAGTGTGGTCTTCGTTTGGATCTTGAGGAGTCACACAACGTTGATCATGCTAAGTTAAAGAAAGATTATGATCATGTCCTCATTGTTTCTCGTGTGCTAAATTCCGAGAAGGCCAAACTCAGGGTTGATCTTGCTAGACTCAAAGAGGAGTTTGATATACTTGACAAGGCCCACAAGGCCTTGAAGGGTATTCACGCTAGTCTCAAGGAGTCTCATGATCAACTCCAAGTGAAGCTAACTAAGGAGAAAGCAACTTTTCCTCATATGGTTTTAATTGATAATGCAAATGCTACTAACCCGTGTTGTGAGCATATACATCTTGTTGAGGAAAATACGAAGTTGAAGGAGCAACTTGAGAGAGGTCTTGCAACTTGCATACAAGGCAAGAAGAACCTCAACGATCTCTTGATCAACCAAAAGGGAGGTGTGGCCAAGGAAGGGGTTGGGTACGTGCCCGACTCCAAGAACAAGAAGAAGAATGACAAGACCAAACGACCTCCTCCCCTCATGCAAACCTTTGTGAGGAAGGGAGAGAGTGCCCCCGAGGAGAAGAAGAAGAACAATGTCAAGAAGGGCAATGTCACCCCTCTCAACAAAGCTGGAGATTTTAACCCTTCTTATGTGTTATGCCGTGCTAGTGATGGGCATGTTTATGCCAAATTTGTTGGTTCTCTTCATGAGTACATTGAATGGTCTATTTGGGTTCCTAAGACCCTTGTTACTAACATCAAAGGACCCATTACAAAATGGGTACCTAAAACCAAGCATTGATCTCTTGTAGGTGTTTGCTTCCGGTGGTGGATCATGGTTGCTCGATAGCGGAGCTACAAATCATATGACCGGAAGCAAGGACTTGGTGGTGGACGTGCACAAAGTTCCATCTATGCCCACCAATGTCGAGTGGGGTGATGCCTCATCTTCTAAGGTATTGTGGCTTGGCAAGGTGGTCATCTCTCATGATCTCACGATCGAGAAGGTCATGCTTGTTGAGTCCCTTGCATACAATTTACTTTCCGTTCATCAACTTGCAATCATGGGCTTTGCCACATTCTTTGATATCGATACCGTGGCCCTCTTGTGGAGCAAGACTCTTAAAGTAGCTTTTGTTGGGCATGTCGAGAACGGTCTATATGTGATTAACTTTTCGGAGCGACCCACTAAGACCGCGACATGCCTAATGGCTAAAGTTGATATGGGATGGCTTTGGCATCACCGTTTAGCCCATGTCAATATGAGATCTTTGCAAAGTCTCCTCAAGGGGGACCATGTCCGTGGACTAACGAATGTTAGTTTTGCTAAAGATCGTGCTTGCAGTGCTTGTATCGAAGGAAAGCTACATGAGAAGGCTCACCCTCCCACGACTATCATTTATTCAAAGAAGCCCTTGGAGCTCCTTCACATGGATCTCTTTGGGCCCCCATCCTTCGATAGTCTTGGAGGTAGGAAGTATTGCTTGGTGATTGTGGATGACTACTCAAGGTACACGTGGGTGTATTTCTTCAATAGGAAGAGCGAGACCCAACAAACCGTCATTGACTTTGCAAATGAAGCACAACGTCAACACAATGCAAAGATCTTGACAATAAGAAGTGACAACAGCACCGAGTTCAAGAACTACACCTTGGATGAATTTCTTAGTGATGAGGGAATCAAGCATCAATATTCCGCACCATACACCCCTCAACAAAACGGTGTTGCGGAGAGGAAGAACCGGACGTTGATGGATGCGGCAAGGACCATGATGGCGGCGTTCAAGTCTCTGTACAAATTTTGGGCCGAAGCCATCAACACCGCATGTCATGCATCCAATCGGCTCTACCTCCGCAAGGGCTTGAACAAGACTCCATGCGAGATACTCACCGGTAACAAGCCCAACCTCAAGTACTTCTGGGTATTCGGGTGTAAGTGTTTCATTCTCAAGAAAGGTGTTCGGTTGTCTAAATTTGAGGCTAGAGCTTATGAGGGCATATTTGTTGGCTATTCTACAAACTCTCATGCTTATCGTGTCCTCAATAAATCCATGGGACTTATTGAGGAGACGTGTAACGTGGAGTTTGATGAGAATAACGGCTCCCAAGTGGAGCAAAGTGGCACTTGTGATGTAGGTGATGAAATTCCTCCCCAAGCCATAAGAAGAATGGGTGTTGGCTTTATCCTACCCATTGAGGAACCCCTTGTGGATGAAGGAGAAGGACAAAGCTCCACTCAAGTGGAGCCATCACCAACCCAAGGCCCACACGCTTCCGAAGAACAATATGAAGGCTCTCATCCTCAAGAACATGACCAAGGGCAAGATCACGCTCAAAGTGGTGTTGACACATCAAGTGATGTCCAAGGTCAAGTTCTCTCCTCCGAGCAAGTTCAAGAACAAGAACAAGCCCAAGACGACGCTCAAGATGATCAAGTGACCACTCCTCGTCTCACCCCCGAGGAGGAATTAGAGCGTCGTGCCGCCAAGGTTGCTTCCAAGCTCTCCACCAAGGATCATCTCATGACGAATGTGCTTGGAAGCTTAAGAAAGGGGGTAAGCACTCGTAGACAATTAGCAAATTATTGTGAGCATCACGCGTTTGTCTCTTGTGTGGAACCCCACAAGGTCTATGAAGCGCTAGAAGATCCGAATTGGCTCAATGCCATGCATGAAGAACTCAACAACTTCGAGCACAACAAAGTGTGGAGATTGGTGCCAAGACTGACTGGGAATCACAATGTCATAGGAACCAAGTGGATATTTAAGAACAAGCAAGATGCCCATGGGATTATCATTCGCAACAAGGCTCGTTTGGTAGCACAAGGCTACTCCCAAATCGAGGGTATCGACTACGGTGAAACCTTTGCTCCCATTGCTCATCTTGAATCCATTCGCATGTTGATTGCATATGCTTCTCATCATAACTTTAAGTTACATCAAATGGATGTGAAGAGTGCTTTTCTTAATGGTCCTATTAATGAACTGGTTTACGTCAAGCAACCCCCCGGGTTCGAGGATCCCTACTTTCCCGATCATGTGTATCAACTCGATAAGGCACTCTATGGCCTTAAACAAGCCCCACGTGAGTGGTATGACCACCTTACCGAGTTGCTACAAGACCGTGGTTTTGAGGTTGGGCTAATCGATCCCACTCTTTTTACTAAGAAGGTCAAAGGGGAGTTGTTTGTGTGCCAATTATATGTTGATGATATTATCTTTGGTTCTCCTAACAAAGCTTTCAATGAGGAATTTGCCGCTCTCATGACCTCAAAATTTGAGATGTCCTCCATGGGAGAATTGAAGTTCTTTCTAGGGTTCAAAGTGAAGCAAAGAAGATAAGGAACCTTCATCAATCAATCCAAATACACTCAAGACATGCTCAAGAGATTCAAGCTAAGTGACATCAAGCCGGCCTCCACTCCAATGCCCACCAAGTGCCAACTTGACTTAGATCCCAATGGTAAAGTGGTGGATCAAAAGGTATATCGTTCCATGATTGGATCCTTGCTTTACCTTTGTGCATCTAGACCGGACATCATGTTGAGTATGGGAATTTGTGCATGTTTTCAAGCCGCACCTAAGGAAAGTCACTATGTGGTGGTCAAACGAATCTTTCGATATTTGGCTCATACCCCAAACTTTGGCTTATGGTACCCAAGAGGATCAAACTTCAAGCTTGTAGGGTACTCGGATTCCGATTGGGCGGGAGACAAAGTGGATAGGAAGTCCACTTCTGGAGGGTGCCAATTCCTTGGTTGCTCTTTGGTAAGTTGGTCTTCCAAAAAGCAAAGTTGTGTGTCTCTCTCGTCCACTGAGGCGGAGTATGTTGCAGCCGGGAGTTGTTGTGCACAACTCTTATGGATGAGGCAAACTTTAAAGGATTACGGTGTCATTTGTGACAAAGTGCCTCTTTGGTGTGATAATGAAAGTGCCATCAAGATCTCTCTCAACCTGGTGCAACACTTCAAGACGAAGCATATTGAGATCCGGTATCACTTCATTCGGGATCACATTAGGCGAGGAGAGATCGAGCTCAACTATGTCAACACTCATGATAACCTTGCAGATATCTTCACGAAGCCCTTGGATGAAACAAGATTTCGCGAGTTAAGGCATGAGCTAAATATCATTGATTCGAGCAAT
Organism: Triticum aestivum; assembly: GCF_018294505.1. Taxonomy (NCBI): domain Eukaryota; kingdom Viridiplantae; phylum Streptophyta; class Magnoliopsida; order Poales; family Poaceae; genus Triticum; species Triticum aestivum. The sequence continues at coordinate 73,596,909 of NC_057803.1, read as the reverse complement.
GTTGCTTGAACTCTTGCACACCCCACCGTACTCAACATGTTGTCTTGTTTAGATGTAGGCATGAACATAGGGGGAGTGATGTTCTCTCCATGAACTCTCCCTCCCCCCATTATGCATAAATTGATCGAGTCTTTCACATTAGCCATGTTTGATGGTACTTGTGCTTCAAAGACGAGTTTTGGTCATGGACCCAAGGATAATTCTTCGCGGTGCCATACCAATTGACTCAAACATAGGTGGCCTCGGCCACCGTCCTCTCTTCGGGAGGTTGGCGTTAGCCTTGTTGTTCTCGTGTTGTTTTCTCTCTTTCTGTCTTTGCTCTTTGTGTTGGGTTCTCCTAGGGTGTTGCTTCTCTCCTGTTTTGTGCAGCCTTATTTCCTCCCTTCGGATTGCACTCATTTGATCTTGGCTTGGGCATAGGTGGTCGGGCGGTACAACCGGTATCACGGGCGGTTCTACCGCTGGTACCAGGTTGTACCGTCCCAATGGGTCTCCATTCGGTGCTTGGGCGGTTCCACCGCTCAAACCCACGGTAACCTACGTCCGGTACTACTGGTTGACGCCGTGCGGTACTACTGCTGCCTCCCAGGCACTGGAAGTATTACCTCCAACCATCGGTCTGTACCAGACGAGTGGTACAACCGCTCCCCTAAGTGGTTCTACCGGGGTGGTCTACGGGCCTATATATACTCGACGGGGCTGAAGGGTTGTCTTTTTCCCTTCGTCCTCGTTCCTCTTCTCTTTGCCCTAGCTGCCGGCCATCTCTACCCCTGCCCCGGAATGCGTCTCACGCTTTGGATCCTTGGCTCTCCGTGGATTCTCTCCGTGGAGGCCTACCGATCTCTTCCCATGGATGGTGGTAATGCCTCGTGTTCTTTGCTTCTAGATCTTTCTAGGGTTCTTCCTTGTCTAAGGCATTACTTAACTTTCCGCGTTTAGTGTTCAAACTATGGTATAGAAGAGATCTTTGTTAGCCTCCTGTCTTGTTTGCAACACTTAGAATTCAGAATATTACTTGTGTGATTCGTATGCCTCGGTTAGATCTATCTTCCCTGGTAGTGCCACTGTCAGCGGTTCTACCGCCCCTACGGGCGGTACAATCGCTGGAGTGGTACTACCGGCGGAAGATCTGGTACAACCGGAGTATATCAACCACAAAGCACTGTTCTATCTTCTCTGTTGTTGCAACTTGTTCCTTTCTGCTAGTGGGTGCAATTCTCTCATCCTTGCTAGGTTTTTGTGTATTCTTTTCATGTGTGTGTTCAGGTGGCTCTAGTTCTCGCTCTGCTCCTCGCAAGACCAAGAAGAGGGCACGAAGGACCTTGCACCCGGTTGTGTCTGATGATGAAGAAGAAGTTGTGATTCCCACCAAGCCCACTCGCCGTGAAAAGTCTGCAGCTGCTAAGCAACATGTGGTTATGTCGTTGCATCATTGGAAAGCCAAGGATTGGGAAGCCTTCCGATCAAAGAATCCGTATGAGGTTCCCATTGCTCCCCGTTGGACCACCGTTCAGTTCCGGAATGAGATGCAAGTGCGGATTGTTCATGAACTCTTTGAGCACAATAAGAACATATATGCCAAGCAGTGGACAATTGATCTTGACCATTGGAGGAACAACATGGAGTATTTTGGTGAGGCGCTGGCTCTCTGCGAGGAGTTTGATCTTGTCAAGCTCATGTCAGTCAACAGTGACTTTGATGTTCAACTCATTCATCAGTTCTATGCCACAGTTCATTTTGGGGAAGATGATGCGCGCACTCTCACCTTCATGTGTCGCGATAAATTGTTTCACATTCCCTGGAGGGCATTCTACAATGCTATTGGGTACGAGGATACCGGTCTGGAAGGAAGGGGTGGCATTCGTCCTCATGATTTTCCTGAGTCCATGCTTAAGGAGAAGCTTGCCCCTCTGTACATTCGGGGCCGTGGGATTATTGGAGAATCCAAGGATTTGGAGAAGGTCTATGACATCATGCACCGTGTGTTCCGCAATGTGCTCTTGCCCAAGGTGGGCAATTAAGATGAGATTCATGGTTATCTGGTTGATTTGATGGTTGCTATGAAGACCATATTGGGGACAGGAGCAACGTTTGATGTGTCAAATTGGATGTGGCATGAGATGTACAACATGGTCATCTACCGTAAAGTCCCAATCTATGCCCCGTTTGTCATGTGCCTTCTGAACTCTGCGTGGGCTGTTCGTCGTCCTGGAGAGCTCCTCACTTCTCCAGACAACCTCACTATTCATGAGGTCAAGCTCCTTAAGAAGAAGAAGCATGCCGAGCCTCGCTTCCCTGAAAATGCTCATGAGGATGTCTATGCTACTTCTGACGATGAGGACTTTCAGCTGGAGCCAGGGGCCAAGCCTTCGTGGGTGGCCAAACTTACTGCCAAGGTGAAGAAGACCTTTTGTCTCCAGGCTGACATCCAGAAGAAGATGTATGAGGCACATGTCAATGAGAAGCTTGCACGGCATCGCCAAATTGCAATGATGAGGCACCTCAACATGCCGGTTCAAAGAGGCTCTGAGAAGAGCATCACCCCAGAGGAGCATTGGATTTCTACCCATAGCACCTGGACTGATGATGAAGCCCCTCCCCAGCCATCCTCCTCGTTTGCAGCAGCTGACAATGTCATGGAAGAATCTGATCATGACGACGATGACGACTCTGATGATGAGGATCCAGATGCGACCGAGGAGTCAGAGGAGGACGCCTGAGCTTTGGGACGCTAGCTTCGCTCTTTTCCTTTTTGGTGTCTTGATGCCAAAGGGGGAGAGAGTTCTATAGGTCTCGGGGATTTGCTTGTTTTTGTTTGTGGACTTGTTTCGTTCCTTACTGTGTGTGAGACTTATGTTACTTCTTTTACCTTTCCTTTCATCGGCCATTATCGTTATTATTGCACTCTAAGTATTATATTGTTTCTCCTTTTGTGCTCAGACTGGTGAGTCCATAAAATCTAGGGGGAGTCTAGTCCTGAAAGTGTGCCCACGCTTTCTAACAGCTAGTTCCTGTTGGGGCACACATTCAGGGGGAGTTCCGTCTAGATTTCATTGACTTATCTCTTGCAAATTGTGTTGTTGTCATCATCCACCAAAAAGGGGGAGACTGAAAGGGCATTTCCCTACTTTATGTTTTGGATGATGATGACAACCCTTTGTGGTCTAATCGTATGCTATATGTTTCAGGTACTCAATGCTTAGGCTTACATCGGATTGCTATTGCCTCTCGAAGGAAAAGATCGAAGACGTGTCCTCTACGCTTTTATTTTCTTTGGTCGTAGAGTACCCGTACTATCAAGAGGGAATCCTCATTAGGAAGCTCTGGGGGAATCAGTTCACATACACTTTCCTCACCCCTTCCTTGTCTTCCTCAGTTGTGAGAGAGAGAGAGTTCCCCCTGTCTTTCCCTCTTATTTCTGCTCTTCCCAGCGGTTGTACCGCTCCCTGGAGCGGTTGTACCGCTGGACCTTGACGCTCTCCAGCTTTGACCGAGCGGTTGTACCGCTGCCTCCGGGCGGTGGTACCGCCACCTTGCTCAACAAAGGCTAGGACGGTGGTTCCGGCCATGCACTGCTCAAGTACCGCTCAAGGCTCTATTCTGATGCGGTTCTCGGGCGGTGGTGGCCCGGTTGATCCGGTCGATCCTCGTTGACCGGTACCACCGGTGGTCTGAGCGGTTCTTCCGCTTAGAACTTTGCTGTCCAAGAGCTCAGAGCCATGCGGTTGTTCCGGTCTTGCACCGCTCAAGTACCGGTCTCATCTATGTTTCGAGGCGGCAGTTGTGCGGTGGCTGGGCGGTTGGTCCGGTCATTCTCTTAACCGGTACCACCGCCTAGTGGCCCGGTTGTACCACATGGTAGGGTTCTGCAGCTACACCATGAGTCCCGGTTGTACCGGGACAAGGACCGGTTGTACCACTGTGGGGCTGAAAGCGCAGCAACGGCTGGATTTTTAGGGTTGGTATTTAAGAGAGCTTCTCCACCTACCACACTCACCTTTGACCCCTCTCACTCCACCATTAATGCACCTCAAGCTCTCTTGCCCGATCTCTCTCTCTAGCCACCCAAACTTGTTGATTTGCTAGGGATTGAAGGAGGAGACCTAGATCTACACTTCCACGAAAGGATATTTGCTTCCCCCATACTTTCTTGTGTGGATTTTGTTACTCTTGGGTGTTTGAGCACCCTAGACGGTTGAGGTCACCTCGGAGCCATATTCCATTGTGGTGAAGCTTCGTGGTTTTGTTGGGAGCCTCCAATTAAGTTGTGGAGAGAGCCCCAACCTTGTTTGTAAAGGTTCGGTCGCCGCCTTCAAGGGCACCAATAGTGGAATCACGGCATCTCGCATTGTGTGAGAGCATGAGGAGAATATGGTGGCCCTAGTGGCTTCTTGGGGAGCATTGTGCCTCCACACCGCTCCAACGGAGACGTACTTCCTCTCAAAGGGAAGGAACTTCGGCAACACATCCTCGTCTCCACCGTCTCCACTCTTGGTTATCTCGTGCCCTTACTTGAGCAAGCTTATTTGTTTCATATCTCTTGCTTGCTTGTGTTCCTATCCTTGTTGCATCATATAGGTTGCTCACTTAGTTGCATATCTAGACAACCTACTTTGATGCAAAGTTTAAATTGTTAAAGAAAAGCTAAAAATTGTTAGTTGCCTATTCACCCCCCCCCCCTCTAGTCAACCATATCGATCCTTTCAGTAGTTCTGCTGAAAACAACATCTGTCTGGGTTAGTTCCATGCAAATCATACCAAAACAATATATAATTGTTGTAAACATGGCATGAATACTTCATAAATTATAGATATGTTGGAGATGTATCAGCAACCCAATAAGCAAAAATTATTTTTGCCTTTTTCTTTCTGTTCTTGAGTGTTTGCACAATTATGCTACTGTTATGATTGTTTTTTTATGTTTAATTAATGTTTGTGCCAAGTAAAGCCTTTGGGATCATGTTGGGTGATAGTTGCTTTGATCTTGTTGGAAAAACAGAGACTTTTGCATCCAGTATCAGAATTGACATGATTTGCTAAAGCGTGATAAAATTCTAAATTTTTTACACTAGCTTGATATACAAATTTCCTATGTTGTCCTAATTTTTCAGAATTTTTGGAGTTATAGAAGTATGGACAAAGTCCATATTACTACATAATGTTCTATTTTTTGACAGATTCTGTTTTCTTTGCATTGTGTGCTTATTTTGATGAATCTATGGATTTTATTGAAGGGTATAAGCCATGGAAAAGTTAGAATACAGTAGGTATAATTCAAATATAAAATATGAATCTGTTTGCAACAGTACTTAGAGTGGTGATTTGCTTTATTATACTAACGGATCTCACGAAGGTTTTGTTAAGTTTTGTGTGATTGAAGTTTTCAAGTTTTGGGTGAGATCATGATGGATGAAGGAATAAGGAGTGAAAAGAGACTAAGATTGGGTATGCCCATGGCACCCCAAGTTAATATTCAAGGAGAACCAAGCAACTAAGCTTGGGGATGCCCCGTAAGGGGGCATCCCCTCTTTCTTCCAACAACCATCGGTAATTTTACTTGGAGCTATATTTTTATTCGTCACATATCATGAGTTTTGCTTGGAGCATCTTGTATTATATAAGTATTTGCTTATTTTGCTTTTTAGTTTGTCACTAGTATCTTTGCTAGACACACCTATTTGAGAGAGCCAAAATTATGCTATGATTTGTTAGAATTGCTCTATGTGCTTCACTTAAATTTTTTGAGCTATGGAATTGCTCTAGTGCTTCACTTATATCTTTTTGAGCATGGTGTGCTTTAATTTTTTTTGAAGAAATACTCTCATGCTTCACTTAGATTTATTTGAGAGTTAGTAAATTTTTTAAAGAAATTCTCTCATGCTTCACTTATATTATTTTGAGAGATGAATTTTTTTATGCTCATGTTCTTCACTTAAATTTGTTTGAGCTTGTCAAAAGCAATTGAAATATATGAAACTAGTCCCAAAGTGATAGATATTCAAGAGGGATATAATAAAAACTTTCATGAATATCATTGGACAAAATAAACTTGATTCTTTGTAATAGTTTTGAGATATGATGATAGTAATATATGAGTCATGTTAGTGAGTAATTATGCTTTATTAAGAATATTGGTGTTAATGTTTGTGATTCCCTATGCAAGCACGAAAGTCAATAGTTACGCAATGAAATTACATCCTACTTATGGTGCATTATTCGGTGTTAGTTATGCTTAATGCTCGTTTATGAGAATTTTCGTTTCTTGGTTGGTTGCTTCTCAATCTTTTTCTAGCCTCCACTTGTACTAAGTAGAAATACTACTCGTGCATCCAAAATCCTTAAAACCAGTTTTGCCATATGAGTCCACCATACCTACCTATATGCGGCATTTCCGTGCCGTTCTAAGTAAATTTGTATGTGCCAACTCTAATTTTCAAAATGAATTTCCTTTTTGTGTGCCCATACCGCGCCTCAAGCGGCAGTGGGTGGCCAATATTTTCCATGCTAGATGTGTTATTATCAAGATGAGTGTTTATTCACTTGTCATTGCACGAGAGTATGATGGTAATAGGATGCCAAGTCCCGAAATGAAAAAGAAATTTACTTTATGTCGTCAAATAATAAATTCCTTGAAAAGTGTTGGTATGGAAGGCACCCGTGGATATGACTAGCCATGGATTGTGAAAGAATGGTGGAAAAAGGAATAAACTTTATTTTATGTTTGGGAACCACCTATGATGTATCTAGCATGGAAAGTATTGGGAATTACTCGGTCGTTTTCATTGACGGGAAAAGCATGCCTCTCAAAAAAATATCTCTCGATTTTTGCTTTGAGCTCTGGCACCTCTACAAATCTCTGCTTCCCTCTGCGAAGGGCCTATCTATTTACTTTTATGCAATTTTTATTTTTATTCGAGTCTCCATCTTCTCTTATAAAGCACCAACTAGGGAGCACTGTGATCATACATGTGCATTGAATGTAGCCGATATCTGTGTGTGTTTCGTGAATGGATCAATGATTGAGCATAATGGGCTAGGGATAACTTTCTTTAGTGTTGATATTTTGAAAGACATGGTTGCTTGTTGATATGCTTGAGTATTGAAGTCTTCATGTAAAATATAGACTATTGCTTTGAACCATCGAAAAGTCCAAATGTCCGTGCTACAAAAGAAAAGAATATGTGATGAACATGTTAGGCAACATTCCACATCAAAAATTCTGTATATATCATTTACCTACTCGAGGACGAGTAGGAATTAAGTTTGGGGATGCTGATACGTCTCCAACGTATCTATAATTTTTTTATTGTTCCATGCTATTACATTATCATTCATGGATGTTTTACAATCATTTTATAGCAACTTTATTTTTGGGGACTAACCTATTGACATAGTGCCCAGTGCAATTTGTTGTTTTTGCTTGTTTTTTACTTCGCAATATATCCCTATCAAATGGAGTCCAAATGCAGTGGAACTTTTTGGAGATTTTTTTGGACCAGAAGACAACTTGAGAGCCAAGGAAGGACCAGAGGGGAGGCCCATGGGGCCCACAAGACACCAGGACGCGCCGGAGGCCCCTAGCGCGCCCTGATGGGTAGTGGGGCCCACGGGGGTCTCCTCCACCGCCTCTCAGCTCTATAAATATCAAAATATTCCAGAAACCCTAGGGGAGTCGACGAAACACAATTCCAGCAACCGCAAGTTCCAGAACCACGAGATCCAATCTAGAGCCCTATTCTGGCACTTTCCGAAGGGGAACACAATCAAGGAGGGGTTCATCATCCTCATTGGTGCCTCTCCGATGATGCATGAGTAGTCCACCATAGAGCTACAGGTTCGTAGGTAGTAGCTAGATGGCTTCTTCTCTCTGTTTGACTCTCAATACAATGGTCTCTTGGAGATCTATTTGATGTAATGACTTTTTGTGATGTGTTTATTGGGATCCGATGAAGTCGAGTTTATGATCAGATTTTTATCCATGAATATTATTTGAGTCTTCTTTGATCTCTTATATGCATGATTATTTATAGCCTAGTATTTCTTCTCTGAATATTTGGTTTAGTTAGGCTAACTAGATTGATTTTTCTTGAAATGGGAAGAGGTGCTTTGTGATTGGTTCGATCTTACGGTGTCCTCACCCAGTGACAGAATGGATAGCGAGGCACATATGTATCATTGCTATGAAGGATAACAAGATGGGATCTATTCCTACATGAATAGATCTTGTCCACATCATATCATCGTTCTTATTGCATTACTGCATTTCTCCATGAAGTTAATACACTAGATGCATGCTGGATAGCAGTCAATGTGTGGAGTAATAATAATAGATGCAGAATCGTTTCGGTCTACTAATCTTGGACGTGATGCCTATATATTGATCATTGCCTTGGATATCGTCATAATTATTTGTTCTTCTATCAATTGCCCAACAGTAATTTGTTTACGCACTATATGCTATTTTCTCGAGAGAAGCCACTAGTGAAATCTATGGCCCCAGGTCTATCTTTTATCATATTTTCTTTTCGATCTATCTTTTGCCGTATTTATTTTCAGATCTATTATTCCAAAAACCCAAAAATACCTTGCTACACTTTTTATTTACTTGTTTTATTTCGCGTTTTATTTAGATCTATTTATCCAAACTCATACAAGCCAATCTATCTTTTTACCGGGGAGGGATTTACAACCCCTCTTACGCATCGGGTTGCAAGTATTTGTTCTTTGTGTGCTAGTACCATTTACATAGTGTTGCTTGGTTCTCCTACTGGATTGATACCTGGGTTTCACAACTGAGGGAAATACCAATCATAGTTGTACTGCATCATCCCTTCCTCTTGGGGAAATACCGACGCAGTTTCAAGCCGCATCAATGAGCATTGTGGACCTCGAGTTCATTTTGAAGCTCAAATTGCCGCATTCTGGGACTGTATTATGGGTTGCGAGTTGATGGACCTTGGGTTCTTAGGTCCAAAGTTTACATGGTGTAATCGTCAAGATCCAAAATTCCATGTAAAGGTTCGTCTCAATAGAGTTGTGGCTAATAGCAATTTTATTAATATGCATGATGACTTTACTGTTGAACATTTGATAACAACATCTTCAGAATGCTATGTTATTTTGATTGTTTTATCTCGGATTTCTGTCGTGAGGCGCCAAGTGCCAGTACGGCAAGGGTTCAAATACGAAGCTATTTGGCTGTGTGCTACTAATTATAAAGAATATTTTGAGCGTGTTTGATCCGATGGTAGGCATGATGATATGTCCCTTCAGGCCATATGGGACAATATACACCATGTGGCGAGTGCTCTCAAGATTTTGAGTCGTGATTCTTTTGGGTCTGTTCACAAGCAGATTTTGAAGTTGGAACGCCGATTTGGTACCATTAGATCTGCACCGGTCACTGAGACT